>NW_027467761.1:12500-27500 GCF_046742065.1 Oratosquilla oratoria | reverse complement strand
TGAACTTGTGATCGACAGCTATTTCCCTCCCGGAAGAGAGCTCAGAGCTCGTATGCCAGATCTAAGGGGAATGCTGTGACCTTACACGCACACACACACACCCAACTCCCCGACCACGAGAGTTGGAGTGACGACTCGAAGCGCAGCGATACTTAAATTATTTCAGCCCTAGGCAGGATTCGAACCCGGACCGCCGTAGTGACAGTCGGAGGTCCAGGTTTGAATCCTGTCCAGGGCTGAAATCATTTCAGTATCGCTGCGCTTCGAGTCGTTACTCCAACTCTCGTGGACGGTGTGTGTGTGTGTGTGTGTGTGTGTTTGAGCGTGTGTGTATTTGTGTGTGTGTGTGTGTGTGTGTGTATGTGTGTGTGTTTGTACGTGCGTTAGTGCGTGTGTGTGCGCATCTGTGCATGCATATACATGCATGCACACACAGATATATACGTTAATGTGTGCATGCTTCCATGGGTTGGTACCTTTATTTTTTTCATTTACTTAATTTTTTCTATTTTTGACTTCCACAGCCTATCGTCTGCCCCTTCTTCGTTTGCATTTTGAACGTTTTCGAACTCCTCTGGTAGTCGTCTTTTCAAATTTCATTCTGGAGAGCATCAAACAGTTGTACTCAACTAACGAAGAGCTCATATATCCTGTTTAGTATACACACATACGTACGTAACTACATACATACATTCAAATATGTATATAAACATATACATATATATATATGGATTATATATATATATATATATATATATAAATATATATATATATATATATATATATATATACACACGCACAGTCATACCCATAGAGCTCATACAACTGAACTCTGAGCTCTCATCCAGGAGGGTATTAGCTGTCGATCAAGAGTCCAACACGTGATCCAAGACCATGGTGCTTTACACATCTGTTGGGTTACTTGGAGCCCATTGTACGAAGAGGTCTCCCTTCACGTCAAGTCCATAGATCGGTTCCCGACCAGTGCCGTGGTTCCTCTCTTTCCTAAAATGTCTTTCCCAAACACATGCTCAGCCTTCTGTGCTTATTTCCTACAACGTTTTCCTCTTCTTCCTCTTCCTTCTCCTCCTCCTCCTTCTCCTCATCCTCTTTCTCCTTCTCTTCCTTCTACTCCTATCCTCCTCCTTCTCCTCTTCCTTCTTCTCCTTCTTCTCCTTCTCACTCTCCTTTTCCCATATCCTCTTCTCCTTCTCCTGCTTCTACTACTCTTTCTCCTTCTCCTTCATCTCCTCCTGCTCCTTCTTCTTTTCTCCCCCTCCTCCTCCTACTCCTTGTTGTTATCTTTCCTCCTGCTCCTCCTCCTCCTCCCCTATCCTCTTCTCCTCCTCCTGCTTCTACTCCTCTTTACCCTTCTCCTCTCTCTCCTCCTCCTCCTTCTCCAACTCCTTGTTGTTCTCTTCTTCCTCCTCCCCTATCCTCTTCTCCTCCTCCTACTCCTATTCCGCCTTCCCTCTTCCTCCTCCTTCTCTTCCTACTCCTAATCGTCCACACTCTACTTCTCTTCCTTACACTCCTCCACCACCTCTTCCTCCTCCTCCTCTTCCTCCCCCTCCTCTTCCTTCCCCTCCTCTTCCTCCCCCTCCTCTTCCTCCTCCTCCTCCTCCTCTTCCTCCTCCTCCTCTTCCTCCTCAGTTTTTAAGTTCCTTTAATTACTTTTCTCATACCTTCCGTTGTCCATTTCATTGGCCTTAATGACTTTCTCTTTTTGTCCAACATGTATGTTCTTCTCTACTTTTTTTTCCTCTTTTTCATATCCTATCTTTATTTTTTCCTGTTCGTCTTTTATGCTATCTATGTAACTTAGATGAGGAGCTAAAATGAGAGGAAGGAAGGGGTGGTGGCTGGGAGTGGATTTGGTGGAAGTGGATTTGGTGGAAGTGGATTTGGTGGAAGTGGATTTGGTGGAAGTGGATTTGGTGGAAGTGGATTTGGTGGAAGTGGATTTGGTGGAAGTGGATTTGGTGGAAGTGGATTTGGTGGAAGTGGATTTGGTGGAAGTGGATTTGGTGGAAGTGGATTTGGTGGGAGTGGATTTGGCTACTTCCCTAAAAAGGAAGAAAAAAAAGCCCTTGAGATAGAGATAGAGATAGAGATAGAGATAGTCTTTAATGATGAAATCCTTATCTTTCGTTTACTCAGTCTATGTGGTTTCCACTTCTTGTACTGAAGTTTTCTCGATTCTTTGCATTGTCTTCCAGGAAATAATCTTTCTTTTACATTCTGTTAAACAAATTCTTGTTATACGTGTCCATTCGCTTTTTCATTTTGGGTTCAATAACATGAACCCCTTCGCTAGCGAGGAGAGGGGGGGACAGGGAGGAGGAGGGGGAGAGGAGGAGGGGGAGAGGAGGAGGAGAGTGGGGGAGTGGAGGAGGAGAGTGGGGGAGGAGGGGGAGGGGAGGAGGAAAGTGGGGGAATGAGGGGGAGGAAGGGAAAGGGGATGAGGGGAGGAGATAGGGGAAGGGGGAGGAAAAGAGTGGGGGAAGGAGGTGGAAAGGAGGAGGGGAGTGGGAGAAGGAGGGGGAGGAAGGGAGAATGGTGGAGGGAAGAGGGGAGGGGAGAGGAGGAGGGGAGTGGGGAATAGAGGGGAGGGGAGAGGGGAAGGAAGGGAAAGAGGGAGGGAAGGTGGAGGGGAGAAGGAGGGGAGGGGAGGGGAGGGGAGGGGAGAGGAGGAGAGAGGAAGAGGAAGGGAGAGGGAGAGGAAGGGAGAGAGGAGGGGGAGGAAGGGAGAGAGGAGGGGAGGAAGAGGGAGAGGAGGGGGAGGAAGGGAGACAGAAGGGGGAGGAAGGGAGACAGAAGGGGGAGGAAGGGAGAGAGGAGGGGGAGGAAGGGAGAGAGGAGGGGGAGGAAGGGAGAGAGGAGGGGGAGGAAGGGAGAGAGGAGGGGGAGGAAGGGAGACAGGAGGGGGAGGTGAGGAGGGGGAGGAAGGGAGACAGGAGGGGGAGGTGAGGAGGAGGGGAGAAGGAGGGGAGAGAGGGAAACCTCGGAGATTAATAAAATCGCCTGACGGCAGCCAGAAAAAAAGAGAAGAGCGACACATGGTGAGGAAATAACTTGTGTTTTGTTTGTTTTGTCCAAGTTTGACTTTCCCTTCCGCTTCCGTCTTTATTTCCTCTTTCTTTCTTTCCTCTCCTACTCTTCACCTCTCTCGCCTTCCTTCTTCCCTTTCTCTTCATCCTTCTCCTCGTTTTCCTCCTCCTCCTCCTCCTTTTCCTCCTCATCATCACCACATCATCATCATCATCATCATCGCCACCACCACATCATCATCATCATCATCGCCACCACCACATCATCATCATCATCATCACCACCAACACCACCACATCATCATCACCATCATCACCACCACCACCACCACCTCATCATCATCACCACATCATCATCATCATCATCATCACCACATCATCACCACCACATCATCATCATCATCATCATCATCATCATCATCACCACCACCACCACCACCACCACCACCACATCAACAGCATAAAATCTCTCTTCTTACTCTACATATTCCTCCTCTTCATCTTTCTTCTTCTCCTCCTCCTTCACCTCTTTCTCCTCCTCCTGTTCTTCAGGTTCTCACACTCCCTCTTCCTCTTTCTTCATCTTTACTCAATCCTCCTTTATTCTTTCATTTATTCATTTATTTTATTTTTTCCTGTTCTCCTTTACGTTGTTAATCTCCCTTTACACATCTTGTTTTTCTTACCTTCAAACATTGGCCTCTTTGAATACGTCTCCTTCTGTTACTCCTGTTCCCCTTTCCCCCCTTCCCCCTTCCTATTCCTCCTCCACCTCCTCCTCATCTTCTTCCTCCTCTTCCTTCTCCACCTCGTTTTCCTCCTCCTGCTCCTCCCACTCCTACTGCCCTTCGTCTTGCTCCTCCTCTTCCTCCTGCACCTCGTCTTCCCCCTCCTACTCCTCTTCCTCTTCAACCTCGGCTTCCTCCTCCTTCTCCTCCTCTTCCTCCTCCACCTCGTCTTCCTCCTCCTGCTCCTCCTCTTCCTCCTCCACCTCGGCTTCATCCTTATGCTCCTACTGCTCTTACTCTCCCTCGTCTTCTTCCTCCTCCTTTTCCTCCTCCTCTTCTTCTTTCTGTTCCTCTTTTCTCTGTCACATATTCTTCCTCTTCCTTCTCCTTGCCTTCTTTCTCCTAAACCTCCTCCTCTTCTTTCTGTTCCTTTTTCTCTTCCTCCTATTTCTGCTCCTCATCCTCATCCTCGCCTTTCTTCTCCTTTTTCTCCTCCTCTTCTTTCTACTCCTCTTTCTCTTCCTCCTTCTCCTCGCCTTTCTTCTCCTATTCCTTGTCGTCTTCTTTCTCTTCTTTTTTCTCTTCCTCCTCTTCCTTCTTCTCCTCGCCTTCCTTCTCCTATTCCTCCTCCTCTTCTTTCTGTTCCCCTTTCTCTTCCTCTTATTCCTCCTTCTCGCCTTCCTTCTTCTTTTCCTCGTCCTCTTCTTTCTGTTCCTTTTTATCTTTCTCCTATTCCTCTTCCTCCTCCTCCTCGCTTTCCTTCTCTTGTACCTCCTCCTCCTCTTCCGCTCCCTCTATTCCTCCTTTTTCCTCTTCCTCCTCCTCCTCGCCTTCCTTCTCCTATTCCTCTTCCTCTTCTTTTTGCTCCTGTTACTCTTCCTCCTCCTCCTCGCCTTACTCCTCCTCCTCCTCCTCCTCCTCGCCTTCCTTCTCCTATTCCTCTTCCTATTCTTTTCGCTCCTTTTACTCTTCCTCCTATTCCTCTTCCTCCTCCTCCTCCTCCTACTCCTCTTCCGCCCCCTCTATTCCTCCTTTTTTCCTCTCCCCTCGTGCACCCACGTTAACTTATACATATTCATTCGACATCTTTTCTTAACTTTTCGTCAGACCTCTCTTCTCCTCCATTCCCCTCCACTCCTCTCTCCTCCTCTCCTCTCCTCTCCTCTCTTCGTCCTTCCGCCCTCCCTTCCTTCCCTTCCTCCGTCCCAACATTTGCTTTTTTCCTCCAAGTCAGATGTTTTTCTGCTTGGATTCAAATCACCCCCTCCCTCCCTCCCTCCCCTCGTTTTTTGTGCCTCTTGCCTCCATTTTCTATCGCTCCTCTTCCTCCTCCTCCTCCTCCCCCTCTTCCTCCTCCTACTCCTCCTTTTCGCCCTTCCCTTCATCTCTCTCCAAAACCCCGTTCTCCCTCACGCATTCCCTCCTTCATCAATCAACCCTCCTCCCGTTTTCTATGATACTCTTTACTGAGCTCGTTTCGTTTTCTGTCGCAGCTGCCCACCTTCTGTTAGAGTCCTCACGTCATCCATATCCTAATTCTCTACCTTCATCCCTCCTCCTCTCTTCCTTTCTTCTATCTTCCATCTTCCTCTCTTCCTCCTCTTCTCATCCTTCTTCCTCCTCCTCTCCTCCATATTCCTCTCTTCCTCCTCTTCTCATCCTTCTTCCTCCTCCTCTCTTCCATATTCCTCTCTTCCTCCTCCTCCTCCTTCCTCCTCTCCTCCATCCTCCTACTACTCCTTTCTTCCTCCTCCTCTCTTCCATACTTTTCTCCTCCCTCCTTCTCTCTTCTCATTTCTTCCTCCTCCTCCTCCTCCTCTCTTCCCTCCTCCCTTCCCTTCCTCCTCCTCCTCTCTTCCTTCTTCTCTTCCCTCCTCTTCCCTTTTCCCTTCTTCCTCCTCCCTTTTCTCTTCCTCCTCCTCCCTTTTCTCTTCCTCCTCCTCCCTTTTCTCTTCTTCCTCCTCCCTTTTCTCTTCTTCCTCCTCCCTTTTCTCTTCTTCCTCCTCCCTTTTCTCTTCTTCCTCCTCCCTTTTCTCTTCTTCCTCCTCCCTTTTCTCTTCTTCCTCCTCCCTTTTCTCTTCTTCCTCCTCCCTTTTCTCTTCTTCCTCCTCCCTTTTCTCTTCTTCCTCCTCCCTTTTCTCTTCTTCCTCCTCCCTTTTCTCTTCTTCCTCCTCCCTTTTCTCTTCTTCCTCCTCCCTTTTCTCTTCTTCCTCCTCCCTTTTCTCTTCTTCCTCCTCCCTTTTCTCTTCTTCCTCCTCCCTTTTCTCTTCTTCCTCCTCCCTTTTCTCTTCTTCCTCCTCCCTTTTCTCTTCTTCCTCCTCCCTTTTCTCTTCTTCCTCCTCCCTTTTCTCTTCTTCCTCCTCCCTTTTCTCTTCCTCCTCCTCCCTTTTCTCTTCTTCCTCCTCCTTTCTTGTCTTCTTCCTCCTCCCTTGTCTTCTTCCTCCTCCCTTCTCTTCTCCCTCCTCCCTTCTTTTCCTCTTCCTCCTCCCTTCTTCTCTTCTCACTCCTCCCTTCTTCTCTTCTTCCTCCTCCATTCTTTTCTTCTTCCTCCTCCCTTTTCTCTTCCTCCTCCTCCTTTTTCTCTTCCACCACCTCCCTTTTGTCTTCCTTCTCCCTTTTCCTGTCTTCCTCCTCCCTTTTCTCTTCCCTCCTCCTCCCTTCTTCTCTTCTTACTCCTCCCTTCTTCTCTTCTTCCTCCTCCATTCTTTTCTTCTTCCTCCTCCCTTTTTCTCTTCTTTCTCCTCCCTTCTATTCCTCTTCCTCCCCCCTTCTTCTCCTCTTCCTCCTCCCATTTCTCTTCCTCCTCCCTTTTCTCTTCTTCCTCCTCCCTTTTCTCTTCTTCCTCCTCCCTTTTCTCTTCCCTCCTCCTCCCTTTTCTCTTCCCTCCTCCTCCCTTTTCTCTTCCCTCCTCCTCCTCCCTTTTCTCTTCCCTCCTCCTCCTCCCTTTTCTCTTCTTCCTCCTCCCTTTTCTCTTCTTCCTCCTCCCTTTTCTCTTCCCTCCTCCTCCCTTTTCTCTTCCCTCCTCCTCCCTTTTCTCTTCCCTCCTCCTCCCTTTTCTCTTCCCTCCTCCTCCCTTTTCTCTTCCCTCCTCCTCCTCCCTTTTCTCTTCCCTCCTCCTCCCTAAAATTCTCCAACTGATTCTATTACGCCTATCACTTCTCACTATTATCTACTTTCCCTCCTTTTCATCTTCATCCTCTTCCTCTTCCTGCCCTCCTTTCTCCAAATTTTCTCTTCCAATTTTTTTCACTTAATTCCTCTTCTCCAAATTTCTTCTCTTCTTCTAACTCTTCCTCTCTCTTTATCTTCTCCTAAACTCAAAAGGAAGAAAAAAAAAAATCTGCATTTCCTTCTTTGGACTTCATCGCAGCATTGTTTTTTTGTTTTTGTTTTTTCTTTTGTTTTTTTTCTTTCTTCTGTTGCTTTTCTACAGTATTCTAAATCCTCCATACATTGGCCTGTTTTTTTTATTTATTTATTTATTTATTTATTCATTTATTATTATTATTTTTTTTTTTTTTTGCTTTTCTACAGTATTCTAAATCCTCCATACATTGGCCTGTTTTTTTATATTTTATTTTATTTATTGTTATTTTTCTTTTTTTGCTCTTTTACAGTATTCTAAATCCTCCATAACAATCTCCTCTTCTCTTTCCCTCCACTTCCTCTCTTTTCCTTCTCTATTCCTTCGCTTTCATTCGACATTCCCTTCTTCCCTTTTCGATGTCTTTCCTTTCCTTTGCGCCTTTCAATTTATATCTTTTTATTTGTCTCTCTTTCTCTTTCTCTCTCTCTATCTACCTGTCTGTTTGTCTCCGTCCCTTTCTTTTCAGAAACATAGGTATACACACACACACACACACACACACACACACACACACACACACACACACACACACACACACACACACACACTCGGTGATGCGGTTGGTAGAGTCCCCGACTGTCACTACGGCGGTCCGGGTTCGAATCCTGCCCAGGGCTGAAATAATTTCAGTATCGCTGCGCTTCGAGTCGTTACTCCAACTCCCGTGGGCGGGGAGTTGGGTGTGCGTGTGAGGGCGTGTGAGGTCACAGCATTACCCATAGATCGGTCATACGAGCTCTGAGCTCTCTTCCGAGAGGGAAAATAGCTGTCGATCACGAGTCCAGCACGTGATCCAAAGACCATGGTGAATACACACACACACACAAACTTCCCTGTTTTTTGTACTCAGTTTCCCCGTCTCTTACCTCTACCCCACTTTTCGTTCTCTATCTTCCATCTTTGTCAACGAAACACGTTTCCTTTCTGTGTACAACATAGCTGCAGCTGTTGCTCTCCTCCCCCCCTCTCTCTCTCTATCTCCCTTTCTCCCACCTTCCCTCC
This sequence comes from Oratosquilla oratoria, assembly GCF_046742065.1. Classification (NCBI taxonomy): domain Eukaryota; kingdom Metazoa; phylum Arthropoda; class Malacostraca; order Stomatopoda; family Squillidae; genus Oratosquilla; species Oratosquilla oratoria. The sequence continues at coordinate 19,353 of NW_027467761.1, read as the reverse complement.
TTCCTTCCTTCCCTCTTCTCCTTACTCTCCCGCTGTCTTTTTCTTCATATCTCTTGATAACCTCAAGTTAAATTTTCTTAACTCGACTTAACCTAACCTGACCTAACCTGAGCTAACCTAACCTAATCTAATATAACCTAACTTAACCTAATTTAACCTAACCTAACCTAATCCATTCTAACCTAACCTAATCTAATCCATTCTAACCTAACCTAATCTAACATAGCCTAACTTAACCTAATTTAACCTAACCTAATTTAACCTAACCTAATCTACTCTAACCTAACCTAATCTACTTTAATCTAATCTACTCTACTCTAACTTAACCTAATTTAACCTAACCTAATCTACTCTAACCTAACCTAATCTACTTTAATCTAATCTACTCTACTCTAACCTAATGTAACCCATAATACGCCCTAATTATGTGTCCCCACAGTTACAATCTTCTCTATAAGCAAACACACACAAATCTCTTTGTCAACAGTCTCTCGCTTTATCTTAAATCTTCCTAAAAGAAACTCATTTCTTTCATAATAACACAAGAATGAAGAAGATACCAAGAGACCATATGACCTACACTAAGTAGTTCCATGCCCATTATCACCTGTCAACACCATCCATATATTCATTTAACCTTCTCTTTAAACCAATCGTTTCAGCGCTAACTACGTGGTTACTAAGTCTATTCCATTTGTTAACCAATCAATTGGTAAAAAAAAAATTCTTTATCATTTCCACCACGCTGTCTTCATCATCACATCATCTTACCTCCTCCACTCCCTTCCTCACTCACTCCACTCTCCCTCCCCCTCTCCCTCCCCCTCTCCCTCCCTCCCTACCTTCGAGTGACATCTAATTTGAATACTTGCGATGGGTCATCAGCTAAGCTCCCCTTCCCCCCCTTCTTCCCCCTCCCTTCCCCCGTCCCTCTCCCCCTTTCCCGCTCCCAGTTCATTTCTTCCAAACTTCTTTCCCCTTCCATTTCTACTTCCATCATTTCTCTTTTCCATTTCTTTCTTTCCTTATTCACTCTTCTATCTCAATTCCCCCTCACTTCATCCATATCCTAATTTTCTACTTCCTCTTTCCACCTCTCCTCCCTCCTCCTCTCTTCCCTCCTCCTCTCTTCCTTCCTTCTATCTTCCATCTTTCTTTTCCTCCTCCTGTCCTCCATCTTCCTCTCTTCTTCCTCCTCCTCCTCCTCCGCCTCTTCTTCTTCCTTTTACTTTTCTTCATCATTTTCTGTACTCTCTCTTTACCTCTCCCCTTCCTCATACTTTCTCCCCTTTCTCTCCTTCCTTCAGTCTCCCTTCTCCCTGAACAAACTACCAAGACACTGTACATATTGAGAATATATATTTTTTCAATATATTAGTACTTCACCGGCAATACCAGAATTGAAGTTATTGAGATGGTAAAGAAGATGTCTAAAACCTCGTTGGCACGTGGCCAGTTTAGTACCCGCTACTACTAACGACTACTAAACTACCCCTCTACTTACCCAGTATGAACGGTAAGTTAATAAACTTGCTGTATTCTATAAATTTTATTATGTTTTATCTACTCTTTTTATCTATTTCTATTTTCATTTGTATTTTTACTTTTATTTGTATTGTATTCATATTTCATTTTATTTTATTTTTGTTCAATTTTATTTTACTTTTTTTTGTTTCATGTTATTTCATTTTATCTTATTTTGGCCGTTTTAAATTTCATCGTTGTTTTTTCTTTATTTGATTTGGTTATAGTTAACTGCATTTCTGTATTCTTTTTCGCTTTTTATTCCTTAATTTGATTATAATTTATCTTGTTAGATTTTATCTATGCAACTCATAAACGGTTACAAAGTACACTTAGCGTGTAGGGAAGAGTGGAGGAAGAAGAGAAGCGGAGGAGAGGAGGAGGGAAGAGAGGAGGAGGGAAGAGAGGAGGAGGGAAGAGAGGAGGAGGGAAGAGAGAAGGAGGGAGGAGAGGAGAAGGGAAGAGAGAAGGATAGAAGACAGGAGGAGGAAGAGGAAGAGAAGATGATGGAAGACAGGAGGAGGAAGGAAGGAAGAGAAGAGGAAGAAGGAGAGGAGGAAGGAGGAAAAGAGGAGAGGAGGAAAGGAGGAGAGGAGGAGAGGAGGAGGAAAGGAGGAGAGGAGGAGGAAGAATAAATGGAATAAGTCGCCTAACAATATCCAGAAAAAAATAAAAACAAATCATAAAAAAAAATAATAAGTGACAAATAAAACAAATCAAATTAATAAAATAAAACAACTGGTCAAAACGAGGTAATGCTTTACTGCCTCTCCATGGATGGATCTGATGTCTTTGAGTGTAACTGAAGACTCTAAAGTTATCACACTAAGCTATTTTACCTTCGACAGTTGGAGCAAATTTGTAGTTCACAGGTTTCAGGAAGGAACCTGATATGCTGAAGTAAAATCATTTTCATTCACTATTTTCATGAAAGTGGCAGTTGCCGACAAGATTGACGAGTTGAACACCATATGAGGACGGAGCCTTTATTTGTACGACGTTTCGCTTATTACAACTTTTCAAGTACAAGTTGAGATACATATGTATCTCAACTTGTACTTGAAAAAGCTGTGACAAGCGAAACGTCGTACAAATAAAGGCTCCGTCCTCATATGGTGTCCAATTCATTCACTATATTAGGTGGAATAGGTGGGGGGGATGGGGCGGGTGAGGTAGTATGTGTGAGCAAATTTCTACGCAGCCCGAAGGGATTTCTCCCCGTCTTCTCCATTTATGCATGGGGGGGACGGAGAGGGGGGTCGCCGATTTAATGAAGCGGCCTTGCTGTGGATGTGCTGTGCCTTGCGACACTGCCTCTGACCCAGGGCAGTGGACAAGGTGCAGGGATGACCCGTCATCCAGGAGGTGCTAAGATGGGAGGGAGGGTGGAGGGGAGTGGAGTGTATTTAGGGATGGAATGGGTGGGAATGATTTTAATGCCTTTTCCTTTTTGGCTACCTCCCTTGTAAGGGGGAAAAAGCCTTGGTATGTATGTATGTATGTATGTATGTATGTATGTATGTATGTATGTATATTAAATGTACGGCGGAAAAACTGCTGGAGGTGGTCGCTATCGCCAATAAATTGGAGGTTGGAGAAAAATTAGACCAGTGTGATAATGTTTTATGCTGGTGACGTCTTCAAGTACTTCTTCGACTGAAAATATTCTCGATTATTTATATATTTCAATAACCTTTAAAGAGTTTATTTATTTATTATATATATACATATATACATATATATATATATATATATATATATATATTTTTTTTTTTTTTTTTTTTTTTATTCGGTGAAAGGTAATTCATGTTTATCATTATTCTCTCTTCATCTTCATCCATATCCTCATTATTATCCTCGTCCTTATCATTATCCTCATCTTTGTCCTCACCCTCATCCTTATCATAATTCTCGTCTTAGTTCTCATCCTCATCATTATCCTTGCCCTTATCATTATCCTCTTTTGGTCCTCACCCACATCCTCATTATTATCCTCGTCCGTATCATTATCCTCATCTTTGTCCTCATCCTCATTCTTATCATAATCCTCGTCTTTGATCTCATCCTCTTCATTATCCTCATCATTATCATTATCCTCTCTTCGTCCTCATCCAAATCCTCGTCCTTATTATTATCCTCATATTTGTCCTCATCCTCATCCTTATCATAATCCTCGTCTTTGTTCTCATCCTCTTCATTATCTTAATCATTATCATTATACTCTCTTTGTCCTCACACACATCCTCGTTATTATCCTCGTCCTTATCATTATCCTCATCTTAGTCCTCATCCTCATCATAATCCTTGTCTTTGTTCTCATCCTCGTTCTTGTCATTCTCCTCTCTTTGTCCTCATCCTAATCATTATCCTCGCCCATATCAATATCCTTATTTTTGTCCTCATCCTCATTTTTGTCCTTATCCTCATTCTTATCATAATCCTCGTCTCTGTTCTCATCCTCGTCCTTACCCTTATCCTCATCTTTGTCTTCATCCTCATCCACATCCTCGTCATAGTCACTATCCCTTTCTTGTCCTCATCCTTATTCTTGTCCTCCAGTTTGTCTCTCTCTCCCTCCACCAGCTTCTCTTTTCTTCCTTCTATTCTTCATCCTCATCCTCTTTTTCTCTTTTCTTCTCATCCTACTCTTTTTCCTCTTTTTTCTCCTCATCCTTTTCTTTTTCCTCTTTTTCCTTCTCATACATTTCTCTCTCTTTTCCCTGATCGTCTTTCACTTCTTCTCTTTACTTTTCTCTTTTCCTCTATTCCTTTTACGTCTTTTGCTTTGCCTTCTCCTCCAGTTCCTATTTCTCCTTCACTCTCCCTCCTCCTCCTTCTCCTCCTCCTCTTTTCCCCTTCTTCTTCTTTCTCCTCTTCCTATCTACCTCACCTTTTCTCCACCCCCCACCGTCTGCTCTCCTCTTCTTCTTCTTTTTTTTTCGTCTTACTGACCTTCCTTGTCCTTCTTCTCTTACAATTTCTCCTCTTCCTCTTCCTCTTCCTATCTCACTTCCTCATTCTCTTCCTCGCCTCCTTACCCCTCCTCCTTTTCTTTCTTGTTTTCCTCTTTCTCCTCCTCCTACACCTGAAAATTCACTTAAACCTCTTCCTCAATTTCCACCTCGTCTTCTCCACCTACACCTCCTTTTCCTCTTCGTTTTCCTCCTCCACCTCCTATTCCCCTTTCTCCTCCTTTCCCTCCTCCACCTTCTCTTCCTCTCTCTTCTCCTTTTCCTCCTCCTCCACCTCTTCCTCCTCCTCCTCCTCTCCCTCCTCCACCTCTAGGAGTCCTACCTGCATTACCGTCTCCTCCTTTCCCTCCTCCACGTCCGCCTCTTCCATCACCTTGTAATCTGACCTTTTCCCTCCCTCCCCCTGCCCGTCCATCCCCCTCACTTCCCTTCCTCCGTTCCTCCCCCAAGCCAATCCTTCCACTCCTCCACTTTCTGTCTCGTCACATTATCTTCACGACGAAATCACAGGCTTCTGCTCTTGCTTCCATTTCCCTGCAATCCCACTCCCCTCCACTCTCTTCCCCTCCACTCCTCCTCCTCTCTCCTCCTCCTCCTCCTCTCTCCTCCTCCTCCTCCTTCCTCCTCTCTCCTCCTCCTCCTCCTCTCTCCTCTCTCCTCCTCCTCCCTCTTCCTCCTCTCCTTCGTCATCTCGCCCTCTTTATAGAGTCTAGATATCTCGTATAGAAGGTACTGTTTGTTTATTATCTAACTATACCTATGCATTTATTTATGTATTTTATTTGTTATTTACATTTATTATAGTTTTTATTTATCATATGATTTTTTTTTCGCATCCGACCTAGATATGGATCAAAAGGTCTCCTGTCGGCATGCTTCCGCCTTTGTAATCCTTTGTTACTGTACTCCTAGAATCACTACAGAAATATTTTGTTGGGTACCTCAGGGGTAGGAGCACTTCAAATCTAGCAAGCACACACACACACACACACACACACACACACACACACACACACACACACACAAATATATATATATATATATATATATATATATATATATATATATATCATAGATACACATGGCTTTTCATTAATCTATTTATTTATTTTTAAGATATATATCCAGATGACAAATCTAACTGTACCCAGTCCCTATGATTATAGGAAATGGGTGAAGAAGACCAGAGTTCACCAGAAATACAGTCAACTACAGACTCGAATCTGGGAAAGAGGGATGTCTTTCGTCTACATAAACCTCATTGTTGACAAATCGCTTACGATGGCCAACAAAGAGATCGAGTCTGAAGGTGTTACCCATCAACATCATTCTAGCAATGATAAATTAGAACTAAATAAAACTAGAATAAATAGGACAAATAGAATATATAGAATAGATAGAATGAATAGATTAAATAGAAGGTAGAAAAAATAAAAAACATTAGATAAATAAAATTCTTGAAATAACTTGAATAAACAGCACGAACAGCATCAATAGAATAGATAGATTAAATAGAATGAATAGAATAGAATAAAGAGAATAAATAGAACAAAATAAAGAATAAATAGGATAAACAGAATAACTATAACAAATGGGATAGATAAAATAAGTAGAAAAGGCAGATTAAAATAATAAAAGTTTAAAACAAAATAATAAGATTAATACAATAAATAGAACAAATACAACAACTAGCCTGAATAATATGAATGGAAATATATATAATAAACAGCATGAATAAAATTAATATAACAAACAGAATGATAAAGAACAATAATAGCATGAACAGAATATATATAATAAACAGCATGAAAAGAACAATATAATAAATTAATTAAATGACATGAAAAGAATAATATAATAAATAAAATAAACAGCAAAAGTAGCATGAATAGAATACATATAACAAACAGCATGAATAGAATGAAACAAATACAATAAATACAATAGAGTGAATATCGTGAACTAGATAAATACAATGAATATAATAAATACAATAAATATAATAAATAAAATAAACAGCAAAAGTAGCATGAATGGAATACATACAACAAACAGCATGAATAGAAAGGAACAAATACAATAAATACAATAGAGTGAATATCGTGAGCGAGATAAATACAATAAACAGAATGGATAGAACAAATAGAATATCTAGAAATAAATGGTACTTTGCTTCCACTTTCTTACCTGTCTTACCATCCTCCGAATTAAACGCCAAATATTTGTCAGTTATCTTGCCAATTGAAGCTTCTCTATCATCTTGCGTTCTCGTACAAATTCTGTTCTTTAATCTCTTCCTATTCTCTCGCCTCCACAGCAGATTTTATATTTTCCCTCCATCTCTTCTTTGGTCTTCC
>NW_027467761.1:0-10000 GCF_046742065.1 Oratosquilla oratoria | reverse complement strand
TTGCTGTACCTGAACCTTTTCTTGCACTCAGGGCCGGATTTACATGATCCGAGCCCTGAAAGTATACTGGACACTGTCAGGTTCACCCCCCCATTAAAATATCGTCCCAGTTTTCATGAAACGTGCTGTCAGCCACCTCGGAGTTTCTTTTCAGTCACAGTGCCGCTCAGCGCTCAGTCACAGTCAGTTGATTACTCGTTTTCTTTATCACGATACACTAGTGTAGCTACGGAGCTGCCTAGTGTAGGCATTTACGGAGCTGCCTAGTGTGTGTAGGCCTTATGGTCTTTTGCAGTCTCCTTTATTCTTATGTTGTAACTGAGTTGGCGCTTCGGCCTTACTGTCCCTACCCTAAATCCGACCATGCTAGCAGTTTCTAGTTTCATTTTTTCCTTTGCTTACTATATCTCCCAAATTGCCTAACCAACCTCGTCTCACCCTCATGTACCTATTCCTCCCACGGTATATTTTTATTTTAGGTTTTGTATAGTCACCCCTTTATGGTTTAAGGCTTATGATAAGTCTGAATTTATGTAGCCGTATACGTCTTTGGTGATAATCATAACTCCACGATGAGTACCTTTAAAACTTCTGACAACAAAAGCTCAAGTTTCCGGACCAGAGACCTGCTTGGAGTCCGAGGGACAAATAATTCAAAGACCTGGACTTTTCTTCCCTCCCCTCCCTCTCTCTCTCTCTCTCTCTCTCTCTCTCTCTCTCTCTCTCTCTCTCTCTCTCTCTCTCTCGGGTTTTTTTTTTTTTTTTTTTTTTTTTTTTTTTAGGAAGCTCTATCACACACCGGAAGGTGTACATAAAATTATCACAATGAATTTAACCTAGCGAAGTTGGAAGAGAGAAAGAAATAAAACAAAAAGAGAAAGACAAAGAAAAAGTAAAGAATAAGAAAGGAAACCGAAATGAAGAGGAGTGGATTTTTTTCTTCTCCGATTACCAGCGCTTCTATCATTCGTGGAGGTCAAAAGTGGTCAGTACTCTTCTTTGATTGGAAGTTTATCTCCAATCACAGAATACTGATGTGCGACTCTGGTCCGTAGGGGTTTCACTTAAAATCCCCCTAAAGTACAAAAGATTTATACTGTTAATATCCCATGCAAAGGTGGTTTTTTTTTTTTTTTTTTTTTTTTTTTTTTTTTTTTTTTTTTTTTTTTTTTTTTTTTTTGTCCGGGTTGGAGTACGAGGAGAAAGTGGAGGAGAAAAGGAGAGAAGAAAAACAAGGATAAAAAGAGGTAAAAAAGAGCCGGGGAAAAGAGAAGAGGAGAAACAAGAAGAGAAGTGCGAGAAAGAAAAGGATGATAACAAAGAGATGAAAGAGAAAACAAAAAACGGGTGGATGAAGAGACAAACGGCAGGGGAAAAACGAGAAAGAGAAGAAGAGATAGGAAGGAAGAATAGCAAAGAAACAGAGAAAGGAAACAAAACAAAACAAAGAAGAGGAAGAAAGGTAGAAATACCCAAAGGTTTCTTTACTGCAGAGCCTTAGCACCTTCCATCAGTTCCATAGATCCTTCCATTACCACAGCCATCTCGTTTTCCCCACCTCACCATACTCATTTGTCCATGTCATCTTCATCCTTATTGACAATCCCTTTCCGTTGGTCAGAGGCCTTCAACTTGCCTTTCTCCACGCATCCCAAACTTATGTACTGCTGTTCCTCTTCAGCCTCCCGGAGACCTTCAACAAAATTGTTGGACATCCATCCACCAGCTTCCACTGATTTTCAGTTTGGGAGTCTTCTTCAGTGTGATCGCCTATGGTCTCAAGGACCCGAGGCTCAGATCTGTCCTACGGCAGAGGAAACACACAAATCTTCCGCATTAGCTTATGTCTCTGCAATCAGTCAAGTCATTTATTTGCTAGTCACTACAAGGTCGTACTCAATCTTCACTGGCAAGTGACACTTCAGTAACACCGTGACATGTTGCATGTGCTATGCTATTACAGAACAGGGTTCTTCTCACTTTGTCTTTGGGGTATCTCCTATCCCTTATCTAGACTAACGCCACTCATATACAATAAACATGTATTATAAAATTCTTTTACCCTGTCTTTTTTATTTCAACCTCCAGTTTCTGGTAATGGGAGAAATACATATAAAATAATGCAAGTAATTTGTCAGTCTAAAGGGCCATTTACACGGTCAAACACTATGACCAACCCGGTTTGTCAAACAAGTGTTTGAAGTGATGTTTGACCGTGTGAATGGGATATTTGGTCGTCAAACACGTTTGTCGAACGTGTTTGACAACCAAATACCCTATTCACACGGTCAAACATCACTTCAAACACTTGTTTGACAAACCGGGTTTGTCAAACCGTTTGACCGTCTAAATGCCCCTTAAGCCACAGAGGTGCACAGAGAGACTTATTCCACTCCATTTCTCACTACTTCCCATTTCTCCACCTTTCGATTTTTCCTAATTTGTTTCATTATCCCTCATTCCCTTTACGTGTCCCAGAGGTATGGGGAGGTCTGCACAGCGTCGCAAGAATACATGGACCCCACGTGACCAAAGACGTGGATCTGGTTCCCACTCAGAATAGGGACCATAAAACGTTTCCGGTTTGACCTTTGCGATCCCAGACGGAGATCCGCGAAATCCATAACGGCCATCGACTTGTCCTCAGGGTACATGCTAGATAGGACTAAATAAGAAAGAAGAAAAGAAAAGAAGGAAAGAAAGATTAGCTTACTGTGATTTAGTTTTTGCCTAAGGAGGGACAAGTACCTTGGGGACTGTCAAAGTGCCAAGGTGAAGTCACTAAATACATCTTCAACTCCAAAAGCCACAACTCCACTATACTCCCGGAGGTGAGCACTGTCACCTAACACGTGCCTTACGGTAAACGAACCCCTATCAAATAGGGGTCGGAGTCACAATAGGATAAGAATCCATGTTGATCTGATGGATGTCCAACTCATCTCGTGAGTAGAGAGACGTCCCCGAAGATCCCCCTACTCCATCAAATTCGGGATCCACGAGGCCCAAAGGCTTTTGACTGAATCCCATCCAAAATTTCAGATCACGGGTCCATCACAGTAAATCAGGTCCACTGGGACCCAACACGTAGTTGGAAAAGGGTGAAAATGTCTTGTGGGATGCGACTCTCGTTGGTAGCGGGTCTCGGCCCAGTCACTGGGCTTGGGTGTACTGTGCGGGTTCTTAGGAAATCCCCATATTATATATATATATATATATATATATACATATATATATATATAATATATATATATATATATATAATATATATATAGTTCTTAAGAAATCCCCATATATATATATATATATATATATATATATATATATTTATATATATATATATATATATATATATATATATAAAATGGTAATAAATGCAATACCACATTTGTCAATCACGTGAAAACCACAGTTGGAGCAAAAAAGACTGGATACAGGGAATCTATATATTTCGATTGCAAGCTCCAATCTTCTTGAGTACATACTGAAGATGATTGCAGTTTCCAATCGAAATATATAAATTCCCTGTGTCCGGTCTTTTTTGCTCCAACTGTAGTTTTCACGATATATATATATATATATATATATATATATATATATATATATATATATATGTATGTATTTATTTATGTATATACGTATATGTATATATATATATATATATTATATATATATATATATTATATATATATATATATTATATGTATGTATGTATATAACGAGTCTGTATGGGTATTTTTTCTCTCATACATACTTTGTTGACGGTGATGACTAACAGTGTATTTATCTTCTTCGGGTATTTTTCTTAATGCTTAGTTCAATCTTGTTCTCTTTTGAAGGGAAGTTTATAAACTTGTGACTTCCTGAGGATCTGAAAACGAGGCGAAACATTTCAAAAACACTGATTTGAGTTGACACAAGACATGGCTCAGGACTCAGCTAATATGGACGCGTATCAGGTCATTTCATGGACAACTCTCCAGGGAAAGGATGACCCAATATGAGGTCAGCATTACGTGTGATCCAATTACAGTTTTGAGTTCGTTTTTCGAATTATTAAAAAAAAAAAAAAAAAATTCTTAGGGAGAACACTTACGCACTAGATGTAAATTTTATCCTAAATGTCCTGTATTGTGTTATCTATATTGAAGTGTGGTTATTAATTTTGTTTTAAAAGCAGCAAAATCGGACAAGGTGGTATTTAATGTTACTTTACTGTGATATCGAGTCACTTAACGCGTACACCAGGAGTCTCCTAGAAGTGTTGATAATTACAATTCATAAAAAAAAGATTATGATCTATTTCTATTTTTGTACATGCTTGGGGGGGAATGAGAAACGAGAGTCCTTGACAGTATCGTGTTTTTTTTTCTTTTCTTTTTTACTGCGCAAACATTAGACTGTTTTTCCCATACACGTATCTTGACATCATCTATCTCTCAATAAAAATCCTCTCTTTTTCTAAGCGTGTGGAGGTGGAAAGCATTAGGCTTCTGAAAGACTTGATTCCCCAGAAGCTACATAAGACGTCTACTTGCCCTCGTTATCCGACCGCATTAGGCAAAGTAAAAGGTACGTGTAGGAGTACGTGTAGGAGTACGTGCGTGCGTGCGTGTGTACGTGTGTGTGTGTGTATTCACTTGGTCTTTGGATCACATGTTCGACTCGTGATCGACAGCTATTTCCATCCTGGAAGAGAGCTCAGAGCTCGTAGGTCCGATCTATGGGTAATGCTATGACCTTTCACACACACACACCCCTAACTCCCCGCCCACGAGAGTCAGAGTAACGACCCGAAGCGCAGCTGTACCGAAATTAATTTCGGCCCTGGGCAGGATTCGAACCAAGCACTACGCGCACCACCATGCTAGTAGTTCACCGTTCTACCAACTGCGCCACCGAGTGTGTGTGTGTGTGTGTGTGTGTGTGTGTGTGTGTGTGTGTGTGTGTGTGTGTGTGTGTGTTTGCGCGCGTGCCTGTTTGTGGGCGTGCGTGCGCTTGTATAAATATGTGTGTGTGTGTGTGTGTGTGTGTGTGTGTGTGTGTGTGTGTGTGTGTGTGTGTGTGTGTGTGTGTGTGTGTGTTTGTGTGTTTGTGTGTCCTGTCTACCTCTATCTCTACCTCTTTCTCTCTATCTCTCTCTCTCTCTCTCTTCCTCTCTCTTCCTCTCTCTTTCTCTGGTTACTCAGTCCTGTCCTATCTTGTTCTCTTCTATTTCGTTCCAAAATGAATTCCTCTGACTGACCCACACCTGAGCTTTCCTCTCCCCTTCACATGTCCTCCCTCCTCTCCTCTCCTCTCCTCTTCTCTCTTCTTGGTCCGTCCTCCGATCTCTAGCTCTTTACTATTCCTCTTTTCTCAACTTCCACTCTCTGACCCGCTTTTAACTCTCTTCTGATGTTCCATGTCTCTACTCTTCTGCTCTCTCCTTATTTTCTTTCTAATTTTGTCAGATACTTCTTTCTCCTTTTCTTACTTTTCATGTCTTCAACTTCGGTACTAAAACTTGCACAACCCTCCACTTATTTGTATTATCTTTAAGCTCCTTTTTTATTATTGTCGGCCAAAAGGGTTAGGGTGTCGTTACTTACGGCAAAGGCCGAGGGGATGGTGGCTCGAACCCTGCCACCGGCGAAGTTGAAACTAGGGTATGGTTCTTTCAATTCCACGCTACAAAATTCTCTGGAAAGGGCACCGTACTAGCTTTCCAATGGTGGAGATTTTGTAACGTTAAATAATGATAATCATCATCATCATCACCATCATCATCATCTATTACTTTCCTCCCCACCTTTGTCCTTTCTAGCCTCCCTTCACATTATCTTCTATTTCATTTCATTTTCCCTACTCTGTCTTCATCTCCCCTTCCCCTTCCCCACCCTATCCACCCTATTATCACCCTAATCATCAACACTTATCTATGTTTCTCTTCTACTTTTAATTCCTCTTTTCTTCCATAATATCAATAGTTACCTTTTCATTTTCAATCATGACACTTGCTGGACATCCCAACTTATTCACCATTCTCTTCTTCATCTTCCTAATTCTTCTCCTTTTCCTCTTTTCCCTCCTCCTCTCTTCTTCCTCCTCCTCCTCCTCCTTTTTCTTATTTTCTCCCTCTTCCTCCTCTTATTCCTCCATCTCCTCCTTCTGCTCCATCTCCCCGTTTCTCCTCCTCCTTTTTCTTATTTTCTCTCTCCTCCTCCTCTTCTTCCTCCATATCTCCTCCTTCTGCTCCTCCTCCCCTCCTCCTCCTCCTCCTTTTTCTTATTTTCTCTCTCCTCCTCCTACTCCTCCTCTTATTCCTCCATCTCCCCTTGCTCCTCCTCCTCCTCCCCCTCCTTCTCCTCCTCCTCCTTTTCCTTATTTTCTCCCTCCTCCTCCTCTTATTCCTCCATCTCCTCCTCCTGCTCCATCTCCCCGTTTCTCCTCTCCCCACCCCTCCACCTGCCGGGCGTCATCCGATCTGCTGTCTCGGGTTATCTCACCTTTCACGTTGCCTTGCAGACTCCCCCCCCAACTCCCCCCCTACTCCCCCACTCCTCCCCCTCCCTCAATCACCCTTACCCCCTCCTCACCACTCCCCCTTACCCCACGACACCCTCCCACTTGAGGACAACCTTCCTCACATCACCTTTGCACCTCCTACTTGTAGGTTGTGGTCTTCCTCCAATGTATTTTTCTTCCATTGTAGGGGTAACATTGATGCGTGTAAGTACACTGACAACACAATGTAATCGTGACATGATAATACATCTTTACAAGAATACTTTGAATCCTGATCTGGCAATACTGAGCAAAAAAACAAAAACAAAAAAAAAAGAGGTCCGATAATTCTCAATAAATCACTACCATCTCTTTTGCTCTTTTTACAACATTTCTCACTTCCCTCTCCCTGTTCCCAGCTCCCCTATGTACCTTTCTTCATTCGTGAACCTACTCCCACACCTAACATATCACCGTTCCCATTCGTTCCGCAGTCACCTTCCTTCATCCCTAACTCACTCCAACCTCCATCTCTTTCCATTCTTCCTTCCATTCTTCTTCGGGGGCCTTCCCAAGCACATACTCTTCCCTTCCATACCCTCCTTTCCCTCGCAGCGAGTCCCATTCGATCCCTAAGCTCTCTCAGACTTCTCTATCCTCACCAGACCTCGCTATGGACCATTAAGCCTCTCTTACTGGTCTCTTCTTCCATTCTATTCATTTCTATTACATTATACCCCCCTCTTCCTCCTCCGCTTCTCTTGTTAGTTCCATTCCCTTCCGGAGCCGAGGTGGCTTTGTGTGTAGCATTACAAGCCTGCGTCTTATGAATTGCTGATTAGTGTCCTACTCAACGCAGTTCTGTCTATGTATTTAATTAAATAGGTAATTCATATCTCCTAGGATTCCTCTCTGTCTTTGCTTAGAAACATCAAAATTTGTGGTAATGGAAGAAGGACAGTGTTTTATTATATGCTGTTGGTGTTTAAACTATAGTTAGATCAATATAAAAAATGTGTTTGGAAAAGAATACAGCGAGGTCAAATGTGAATGATATCTATTATTATTTGCTTGATTTTCATTTATTATTAATGTGTCAGTTTATTATTTACTATTTAACTATAAAAAACTATATAAACTATTTAACTATATAAAAATGGATTTGGAAAACAATACATTGAGGTCAAATGTGAATAAGAGACGAATAAGGGAAAATAATATCATTTGTTTGTTTATTATTATTTGCTTGATTTTCATTTATTATTAGTTGTGTGTCAGTTTATTATTATTTACTATTTAACTATACCTATACATTTATTTCTTTTATTTATTACTATTTATATTATAGTTTTTATATATTTATTTATTCGTCATAATTATAATTTTTTCGCATACGCTCTAGTTATGGACCAAAAGGTCTCCTGTCGGCATGCTCCGCCTTTGTACGCCTTTGTAATGACTGATGGAATGAGAGAGATGAATAAAGAGAAGAAATGCAAAAAATTCTATGAAATCATGGATATTGTGAGTATAGAAGGAAACTTATTCAAAAAAAGAAAAAGAAAAAAGAAAGTGTTTATTGTAAGATGTGATATCATGAAGAATTTGGAAAAAAGTAAATTCACAAATTAAAAGAAAAATCTCGTAGGTTTTTGTACCGTAGCAACTTTCACCAAATGTGATGGCACACTAGGCATTTGTCACTAGCATGCTACTTGCTTTTACTAACTCCTTTGAGTAGGAACGACTTCGGTTATGATTTTTATTCATTATTTTTTTTTTTAATTTTCAAATGTCAAATTACTCTTGCGTCATAGACGAATTAACTAAGAGAAATTAAACATAGCATACGAATATTAGACACATTGACATGTTCTTACGTAAATCTAGAATAGTGTGACCTCACCTTTACACCAAGTATGACGAACTAGAAAGTGATAAAGACGAGAAATTAGAATTAGGAAAAAAAAAAAAAAAATAGAAAATATTTTTTTCTTTTATATTTACAAAACTCTTCTGATCATTAATTTATGATTTTACCTCACAATAATAAACTAAAATTTCACTTTTATCGTTCATTTTCTTTAATCTTCGTCCTCAACCTTCACACTGCCTGCGGCTCCAACACCAACCCCGACGCTTTCTTCCTTCTTCCTCCATAACTTTTATGGATCTTGATAAAGCCTTTGCCATGATTTCCTCCCGCCCCGTAAAGGGGCTTTTAGCTAAGACAAGATCCCTTGTTATTGATGGGAATATGGTTAAGTGTGTTGAAGCTTAGTGAAAGATGCACAAACTTTTTTTTTTTTTTTTATTGATGAGAATATGGTAAGTGTCTTGGAGCTTAGTGGACGAAGTACAAACATATTTTAGCAATGATGATTTTTTTTTTTTTTTTTTTTTTTTTTTTTTTTTTTTAATCTTGGGCATTTCGGAAATAAATAATGTTCGTTTCAAGAGCAGCGGGTAGCAATGTCTGAGGCCTAGGATCGATCTTGAGAGATTTAAAGTTCTATTAAGACGTCTTTTTACTCATTCATTACTCCAGCGCTTCTATCCTATGGCTCATATGACAGTAAGGGGATGGTGCAGATCACCCTATGGTACTATTATATATATATATATTATATATATATATATATATATATATATTTTTTTTTTTTTTTTTTTTTTTTTAAGTATTAGTTACAAATCAGTGTGACGTACTAAGCACTTTCTGTAATGAAAGATAATCAAAAAATGAATAAATGAACATACAAATTTGTTGGATAACCATAAATCAATGGACAAATACGTAAACAATTCCAGATAAAATTTTGATTCGATAAACATAGGTCAATGAACAAAATAGGTAAAATATTCAAAATAGAATTTAAAATAGATAAGAGTAATTGAATAAAGAAATAGGGAAAATACATAGAATGAGAACAATGAATAAAAAATAAAAAATAAAATTTAAATCAGATAAGACTAAATGAATAAAGAAATAGGGAAAATATAGATAAAAAGAGAACAAATAAATAAAAAAATAACAATAAAAAACTTGCAAACGAGCTAAAACTGAAAATGAAAAACAAGCCACTGAACAAATAGGTAAATAATTCCAGATAGAATCTAAATTAATATAAAAGTAATTAAATGAAGAAATAGGAAAAGAGATCTAGATAAAAAAAACAAGAGCAAATAAAAAAATAAAAAATAAAAAAAAACTTGCAAAGTGGCCTTGCGGAGGCGAGCATGAAAAAACGGAAAAAAGGAGAACTAAGAGGAGCGGAAGAACAAAACTCAATTATTTTTCTGAAAGACGCACGGGCGAGGTTCTTCAAAAATCTAATCGAAGTGACAAAAATCCTAAAAGGCTCCGATGATATCAAATACGAAGAAGTCTTTGATGTGTAAAGAGGGACAATGTAGGGCAGCGCCAGACGAAGTCACGAAGAAAAGATGTTTAGACCTCGAACCCTTTTTTTTTTTTTTTTTTTCTTTTAACACCGTAATTTCGATTTTTTTTTCT
>NW_027467760.1:620000-623010 GCF_046742065.1 Oratosquilla oratoria | reverse complement strand
TGGGTTCGTGAATCAGCTAGCACCCTTCCTTGCCACTGCCCCAGTCATGGAACCATTTCGCGAGTTGCTGAAAAAACCCCAAGGCAAGAAAGTGTATTGGGACGAGAACCTGCGAAAGAAATTCCAGCATGCTCAAGAGGTGGTCTGCAGCCTCGCTAAGGAGGGCCTCACATTTTATGATAAGAACAGACCCACTATTGTGATCACTGATTGGAGTAAGGTGGGCATAGGATTTGTGGTGCTGCAACAATATTGCCGTTGCTCGATGCAAGAAAGTCCGTACTGCTGCAAGAGTGGGTGGCGTCTCGCACTTTGTGGCAGCCGTCACCTCACACCTACTGAGGCTGGCTACGCACCGGTGGAGGGCGAAGCATTAGCGGTCGCATGGTGTCTCCGCAAGGCCCGCCTCTTCCTGCTCGGGTGTCCAAACCTACTTATCATCACCGACCACCGCCCACTTGTCAAGCTCTTGGGTGACAGAGAGCTAAAGGACATCGTAAACCCAAGGTTGTTTGCTCTGAAGGAAAAAAACGCTTCAGTTTAGATTCCAGATAAAGTACATCCCCGGAAAACGCAACTCCGCCGCGGACTTCCTGTCACGCTACCCAACATTGTGTGCAACACCAGACGTCATGGATGAGGAACAGGCTTGTTACATAGAAATGGCAGTGGCGTCTGCGACTGTTGCCGCACTTGCAGACGGAAATTGCGTTGTGCTTGACAATACAGCGGTGGTGCAGGCAGCTGCAGAGGACCCAGAGTACCAGCTGCTTCTGGCCAGAGTGACGGCGGGCGACTGGCATCCGCACTGTGCCCAAGAATTATCCTGTCTCCGTCAGTATTATGGAGTAAGAGACAGGCTGGCTATGTCACAAGGGCTGGTGACATATACATATGACCAGGGGCATGTCCGCCTTGTCATCCCAGAGTCTATCCGCCGGCACGTGACTGCTAATCTCCATGCTGGCCACCAGGGACTAGACGGGATGCTACGCAGGGCGAGGCAGTCAGTGTATTGGCCTGGCATGGAGGGCGACCTACAGCGCCATCGAGACGCCTGTGTTACCTGCAACGCTCACGCCCCATCTCTGGCAGCCGAGCCCCTCACTTTTACGCCCCCTCCTGAGTACCCGTTTCAGCACACGGTAGCAGACTTATGCCAACTTGATGGGCATGTATACATGGCTTACGCAGACAGGCTTACGGGGTGGCTTGAGCTGGCACACTTCCCTAACGGGGCTACTTCAGGCAAGCTGTCATCAGTATTCCGCCAGTACTTTCAGAGGTGGGGGGCACCAGAATCAGTCTCAACGGATGGCGGAACGAATCTCACCAGCGAAGAGATGTACGAATTCTTCAGGAGGTGGGGGGTGGAGCGGCGAGTCGCGTCCGCTCACTTCCCTCAGTCCTAACGGCCGGGCTGAAGCAGCAGTGAAGTCTGCTAAGAGACTGCTGCGTGACAACACAGGCCCCGGGGGCGGCCTTGACGTGGACAAGGCGTCGGTGGCGCTGCTACAATATCTGAACACCCCCTGCGTGGTGTAGACAAATCCCCGGCGCAGTTGGCTATGGGCAGCAGTTGCGGGATGGTGTCCCAGTACACAGGCAGCATTACAAAGTGGATGTACTTTGGCAGCAGGCTTTGCGCGCGAGGGAACTCGAGGCAGCAAAACAGCAGGAAAATTGGATCGTAAAGCAAGGAACACCCAAGACCCTCCCTCCTCTGGTACCCGGCACCAAAGTGTGGGTGCAAAATCAGGCTACCAAAGTCTGGGATAAGCGAGGTGTGGTCACGGAGGTGTGCCCATTCCGGAAGTACTCGGTGAAGATGGATGGCAGTGGACGTGTCACGTCACGCAACCGCAAGCATCTCCGCCCCGTCAGATGCCCCGTTACATCTACAACACCGACCCCCGCAAATCCCCTGCCGTCCTCGCCGCTGGTAGAGGCACCTGCTCCGCACCCTCAGCAACCACAGCCTGTGAACCGCCCTAAGAGATGTGTGAAACAGCCTTTGTGGCTGTCAGATTATGTAGTGGACTAGTGTTGATGTGAACTGTTCATGTGTAACTTGCTAAGTGTTGTGCAGTCATATATACTGTGTGAGAGTTGTATTCATTTTTGCCCCTCAGGCGTGTTGTAATTAAGCAATTTCTTTTGTTGTTTTGTTTCTTCCAGTGTACAATACGTTTCATAGTTATGTTTCTTGTACTACATGTACGTAGTACAACTTCTTTTGTTGTTTTGTTTCTTCCAGTGTACAATACGTTTCATATTTGTTTCTTGTACTACATGTACGTAGTACATTAACAGCTTGGGAGGGGGATGTAGGATATGTTGGGCAGCCGGGCCGGCAGCATGCCCACTGCGGGGGTCAGCTGACTCGGCTGACTCGGGTCTGCATTCGCCAGTTGGCGCCAAGCTTCAATAAAGACAAGAAGCCACTTGGCCTATTACTCATACCTGCTACAATATTTGAATAAATTACAAAATGAAAACTAAATAGATTAACACAAACCAACGCAAAGTAACCTTTCGCACGTTATGACGTCATGTCGCTCTCGCAGTACTAAAATCTTATAAACTGTTATATTTCGTGTTTATTACTTTATGAAATTGTATTTCGCGTTTTTATATAAAAATACATATGAATAAATTACAAAATGAAAACTAAAGATTAACACAAACCCACGCAAAGTAATCTTTCGCGCGTTATGACGTCATGTCGCTCTCGCAGTACAATTTTTTTATAAACTGTTATATTTTGTGATTATCATTTTATGAAATTATATTTCACGTTTCTTATATAAAATAAATATATTCGAATAAACAACAAAATGAAAGCTAAATAGATTAACACAAACCCACGCAATGTAACCTTTCGCTCGTTATGACGTCATGTCACTCACGCAGTACAAAAATCTCATAAACAGTTATATCTCGTGTTTACCACTTAATGAAATATATTTCACGTTTTTATATAAAATAAAATATATTTGAATAAATTACA
>NW_027467760.1:612500-615000 GCF_046742065.1 Oratosquilla oratoria | reverse complement strand
ATAGGGAGGGAAGGACAAGACTTTCTATCTATTTATATATATATATATATATATATATATATATATATATATATATATATATATATATATATATATATATATATATATATATATATATATTCTTTTCTTTTTTTTCAGAGAAAATCGCGCAGTAAAGGGACAAGGAGAGAACAGAGGGGGAGGGAGGGAGGAGGAGGGGGAAGAAGGTTTGTAGGTATTTCCTTCCGAAATACTACAAGGGGATATATTTGACGACGTACGTGCAGTGGCGGTCTTGCTTCCAGACGAATCTCCACTTTCCGACGCTGTAAAAATGTGGGAAGATATCCTCATCATCTCTCTCAACCACCTCCACCTCCATAATCCCTCCTCCTCAACATCTACACAACACAACAGAAAATGGCTCCTCCCACTTCCCTCCCTAACCCTCCCGTCTTCAAATTTTTCTCATTTAATTCGCCTCGACATTTTTTCTCTCAATTTTCGACCCAATTTAATTCTAATTTTTTTTATTTAGGTGTTATCGCCATCATCATCATCTTATTGTCTTCATTATCATTATCAAATCTACGGAGACAGCCATGTTCGTTTCCTTCATTCATGGCCACATGGACATAAAAAAAGAATATAATATTGTAGTTTATATATTTTTCCGTTCTGGGCTAGATTTTTTTTCAGATGAATAGATACACCAACCATTAATCCTCCCCACCATCAAACGGAAAATAGATAAAGACGAAGTCAAACTTAAGGCGTTCAAATTTGAGACGACAAAACAACGACGACGATAACAATATAAAACTTCTCCTCTCGCTACCCGCACCCTACCAAACATATATACACGATTTTCTTATTTATAAAATGCCTTTGTAAAAGATATAACAAAAAAATAATTTGAAATATTCAAAATAACATTTCAAGTCAAAGAAAAAATCGGCTGGAGCTATCCTGAGGAAAATTACTGTGATGTTTCATGGATTCGAAGATATTTGAATTTAGTCACGTGACTCCTACCTGCCAATCACGGAGGATGTCATGACAAGTGTACCAAATGTACCCTAAAAGTATTTGTGTGTGTATACACACATGTATATACATACATACATATATATATATATATATATATATATATATATATATATATATATGTATATATACAGTATATATATATATATATATATATATATATATTCCTTTCTTTAGTTTGGTTTCAAGGTGTGTTATGATAACAGCATTAGAAACAAAAATAATTGTGTTTCGTATGTTCTATGAAAAGAAATATTAATTGGAAAATTATGCAAAAACAAGCAAACAAGAAATTGTACCTTGCAACATGTGTAAAAGTTGTTTGTTCGGATGGTAGCCTTGACTTGGGCTTTGTTTCTGTTGATGGACTATATGTGCATATCATTATAAACATTCTATGTAAATTATATTTTGAGTGTAGTGTGTTTACGTCAGCCATTACAGATCTTATTTGTGAAAACTTATTTATTTATTCATTTATTCATATTTTGTGCGCATATGGACGAAGTCGTCGAACAAGAGTTAAGCTAAATTTGTGTGAAATAAAAATATTTTCCTTAACAAAGCCGAAACAAAGAAAATCTAAGATTAATTCTATGTTACTTTACTAATATGTTAGATAATGTTAGACAAGTTAGATAAATTTGTTTTTATGATTTATATAGTATCCAGATGAGCTAGTCCAGGGGCTCCCAGAGTGGTCGATATCGACCCCCAGGGATGGATCAATGAGACCATCCATCCAAGGAAGGGGTCGACGACAAATAGCCAAGGGGTCGAAAGGGGGTCAGTAGATTGCTAGCTAGGGGGTCGATGAGACCATCCATGGGGTCAAAAGGGGGTCAGTAGATTGCTAGGGGGTCGAAAGGGGTCCTCAAATTACTATTGGGTCGAAAGGGGTCATTAAATTACTATGGGGTCGAAAGGCAGTTTTTAAGATTAAATGGTCGGCATGAAATGATCCTGTTCTCTTCTTCCCGTACTGAAAGAGTGAGAATAATGAACCAACCAATATCTAATCTTAAAGAAAAACCATGCCAGTTCACGCCGAGTCGAAAATCCTCCCCATTCTGTGCATGTAGCTCCGGAGAATCTCACATCTTATATTCTAATTCTGTCAGCATTATGCGTAGATGTTCTATACAACGAAAATTGATGCGTCAATGTCTGTAAGTACATGCGTTAGCGGGCGTGAATCTTCTAGAACATTCAAATTCCCATTTCTCTTTACATCAATTATAATCTTATTTTATATGCAAAAGTTGAATGAATGGGAGATAGATTAGTACATATTATAAAAAAATGAATGATTATATTATATTTGAGTACATGTTAATTTCTGTGTGCAAGGAAGGATTGTGGAAAATTTAGATAAATAGGCAACTGTTTTGGGGGGAACGCGAACAGCGTGAAAGCGTCACGCAGGCCAGGCAGGCAGGCAGGCAGTCACGAGCGAGCGAGCGAGCGAGCGGGC
>NW_027467760.1:595000-607500 GCF_046742065.1 Oratosquilla oratoria | reverse complement strand
AGAGTGTCGTCCAAGGCAGAATATAATGGACATAGCCCCCCCCCCCGAGGAACTAGAGGCGGCGACGTGCTGCCCCACTGACGTCGCACACTTCTGCAGCAGTTCCAGCAGCAGTTGTGTTTGTCAGCCTCCGAAGTAGCAGCAGCAGGTGGTTCAAGAAGGGAACCTTATTGACTTGACGGATACCACGGAACCTCTCAAAGGAAAAGTTCACATCAAGAAGGATGATGACAGAACTTTTCTATCTACTCATAGAGGTATCCGCTGTAAAGACCAGGAGACGAGGAATCAGTTGCCCACCGAGAAGCCTAAGGAGGACAAGAACGTTGAAGAAGAGCCGCCGTGTCGGAGCGGCATCCCGAGGGGCTGCCCACCCACCCCGGAAGACACCAAAGCCGTGGAGATGCACAGACCGCCTCTGCTGTGCCACGGGAAACAAAGCGCTCCGGCGGCACGTGTGTCATCAAGGCGGCTGTCGGCGGCGGCGGCGGCGTGCGAAGGGATGAAGGAAAGCCCAGATCATCATCACATTGCAGGAACTTCTCCAATCAGATGACGACGGGGTGATATTCTCGCTGTCGTAGACTATGAGGTGCGGCGTCGCTGTAAGAGTTCGCGCTTGTTTCTCTGTTGCTCTCCCTGGGCCTCAAATTTGATATCGGATTTCAAAAGAAAGATTTTGCAGAGTATGTGGAATCCAACTATAGATGGGGTGACAGCGACATTGAAAAAGGTTTCAAGCAAGGTGTAATTACATGCTTCCACGCCTTAGCCAGATCTAACCAGTGTACCACACCAAAAAGATACAGATTAGCCTTGGAGGAGCTTGGAAAAGATGACAACCTGATAATCACGAGTGCTGACAAAGGTGGAGAAGTTGTTGTCATGAACAGAAAGGACTACAATGACAAAATGTTAGATCTGCTAAATGATACTACTACGTATGAAAGGAAATATCAAGGTCACGCTGCAATGGAAGGGGAAAAATTTAAGAAAGAGGCCAGGAAGATACTCTCGAAGACCCAAAGGGGCGAAAAACTGATAGGACTGCTGGAGGAAGCCCCGAGACCACCTTGTATGCGCGGGCTCCCAAAAACCCACAAGCCCAACATCCCGATGAGACCCATCACTTCAGGCATACGTAGTGCTCCGCATAGGTTGGCCAAATGTCTGGCGAAACCCCTATCCAACAGACTGGGATTAATAAGTAGCGCCCACCTGAAAAATTCCAGTGACCTCATTCACAGATTAAAGGATATGGACATTTCAGGAAAAAATATGGCTTCGTATGACGTCACAGCCTTATTCACAAATGTTTCCGTGGAAGAGGCGTTAAAAGCAGCAAGAAAGGTAGTTAGAGATATGGATGACGAGGCTCTACCCATAGGAAAGGCAGATTTCTTAAAACTCATATCGCTATGTGTGAGATTTGGTCCCTTTGTTTTCAACGGAGAGAAATACAGCCAATGTAGAGGCCTTGCGATGGGGAGCCCCCTCAGTGCTGTTTTAGCTTCCCTCTATATGAAAGTTTTAGAGAGAGATCATTTTGTAAAAATAATGGGTTGAAACACCTCCTGGTTTCGATATGTGGATGATGTCTTAGTCGTGGCCCCCAAGAACACCAATTTGGACAACAAATTGAGGAGGTTATATAATGTCGAACGAAACATCCAGTTCACTGTTGAACACGAGACAGATAACAAATTGGCCTTCCTCGACACCGTCATCTGGAGGAAAGAGAACAAGACCGCATTCTCAGTTCATAGAAAAAGTACAAATAAAGACGACATCATTCACTACTACTCCGGCCACAACGAGAGAATAAAGAGTGGAGTGGTAATAGGATTCTTCCTGAGAGCATACCGCATTTGTAGTGAAGAATTTATTAAAGATGAAATGGATTACATTTTCAACATTTTCACCAAACTCTGTTATCCGGAAGGGCTGTTGTACCGACTTAGAGAAAAGGCTTTAAAGATAGCAAAAAGAAGCATAAGGAACAGAGGAGACGTGACTGAAAATGATAGCAGGGAATATTTGTCCGTGCCAAACTCGAGCCACTCAGGCTAGTTGGGACAGTTGCTCACTAGAGCCGGCATCAAGGTTGCGATCAGCACGGGAACGAAAATAGGAGGCATTGTTAAGAACCAGAATAAAGTCGTGGCCAACGGGGAAGAAAACAGTGTCGTCTACAAGATACCGTGTGGAAACTGTCCTGTGAGCTACTACGGGGAAACCAGCCGAGGTATTAAGAAGCGGACAGTTGAGCACAGGAATGACGTCAAGGCACACCGAGTATCAAACTCGCTAGTGGTTCATGTAGATACTCACGGCCACTTACCAGACTGGAACAGAGTAGAGGTGCTGCAGAAAGGACTTCCTAAGAAAAAAAGAAAAATAACTGAAGCAGCTTACATCGCTTCCCATCCAAACAACAACCATCGCGATGGGTTTATTAGATTAACAAAGACGGCCAGCCGCTTGATACTTCGCGAGGCAGAGCGTAGGAGGACGAGAGGTCAGGTCGATCATGGTGGAACGCGGATAGATTCGGCGGGTATTTAGGGGATGAATTGTTCGAATGTGCATGCACTCTGAAGAAGTCCTGGTAAGGACGAAACGTCAGAATAAATCCCTAAACGGTTCCCTGTGTTTATCTCACCACCCATCCACTCATGTATATATATATGTATGTATATATATATATATATATATATATATATATATATATATATATATATATGTTTGATTGAATACGACAGCATTCTGGAAGTTGTTGATTTTCTTTCTTGTATTTTCTATTTTTCTAATTATATTCTTCCCTTGGATAGGGTGGGCATAGACCAATTCCTTATACTTCTCCATTTTATTACACGACGTTTCGTCTCTAATAAGACATCTTCTGGTATTTCTGTTTTAAAGATACAATAGATATTTATGATACTAGTTTGAATTACATTGATTGTTGCACATTTACAATTTATATCAAATCTTACAATTATACAAATTGTAAATGTGCAACAATCAATGTAATTCAAACTAGTATCATAAATATCTATTGTATCTTTAAAACAGAAATACCAGAAGATGTCTTATTAGAGACGAAACGTGTAATTGAGAGCAGTTGATCTATGCATACCAAGGGAAGAAGTAGTCAAGTAAATTCAAACATGAGAATGCTATAATGACAAATGATATTATGCCCATATCCCTACTAAGGGATATCTATACAATAAAGGTAGAATGAAGAACGTAAATATAATAAAAAATAGAAAAT
Organism: Oratosquilla oratoria; assembly: GCF_046742065.1. Lineage (NCBI taxonomy): Eukaryota > Metazoa > Arthropoda > Malacostraca > Stomatopoda > Squillidae > Oratosquilla > Oratosquilla oratoria. Next base: position 604,223 of record NW_027467760.1, on the reverse strand, counting down.
ACAAGAAAGAAAATCAATCAACTTCCACAAATCTTCCCGAATATATCATATCATAACGGATAAAAGAGATACATGCTAAACATACGAATATATAAAAGAGAACCGGCACCCAAACATATCTATATATAATATATATATATATAACTATATATATATATATGTATATAAATATACACATATATATTATTTATGTACGTATATATTATACATATATATATGTATATATATATATATATGTATATATAACTATATATATACACGATATGTATACATATATATATGATGTTCATAAACCTATACATATAGAATATTTATACTATATATACATATACACATATATACTAACATATATATATATAAATACATTATATATATATATTTCATATATATACATATATATTCTATATATAGGATAACTAAATATATATATATATATATAATATATACCTATATAGGTATTGTAAATATATATATACACATATATAAATATATATATGTGATATACATACATATACACATAACACAATATAACATATATAATACTATGTATATATACAATAACACATATAATATACATATATGTATATATATATATATATATATATATATATGTATAAAGTCTACATACATGAAGCTCCGCACATATGAATATATATATATATGTATATATTCTACATATACATATCAAACTATCTATAAATATATCAAAATATATATATATATTATGTATATATATAATACATATATATAGAATATGACTATATCTACATATATTAAATGTATATATACATACATATATATATATATACATATATGTATACATATATATACATATTATATACATAAAGTATACATATATATATATATATATATATATGTTGTGTTGGTGTGTGTGTTGTGTGTGTTTGTGTGTGTGTTGTTTAACATAGGTATATATATATATATATACACATATATATGGTACATATATATAAATTATATATATATATAATATATATATATAATATATATATATATATATATAATATATATATATTAATATATTTGAAATTTTTTATGAAGCACCGCCATGGATACAAAACCCTGACCCGTGCGTCGATAATCACGAGGCCAGGTTCATATCCCACATTGCGGAGCTCTCAAAATGTTCAATCTGTCTTAAAAACATGTTACACAAATCTGACTTAAAACATACACAGTACATATATAAATAATAAATATATATATATATAATATAAATATAATAGCATATAATAGTATATACATAAATATGTACAAATATATACAAAATATACATATGACATATACATATACATATATATACATATATATATATATGTAAGTATAAATATATATATTATACATATTTATACATAGATATATATATAGTATATATACATAATTATAATATACATACATACATATATATATATATATATATAAATATGGTAAATGCACACCAATTTCACAAAGTCACACTTGGGAATCACAAATATGCCATGAGATCCACTAGTATAAGGAAAAACACACACCGGATGTAGCGTGATATTAGCTAGATTCCGATTATCAAGGTTCTAGTACTTCATCAGTAGCTATTGAACTCCTTATATCACATTAAATCACGAAAGCCGCCTCGGAAAGTCCGTAAGTTTTGCTTTTCCTAGTGATCTCTGCATGCAGACATACTAGGGAATATACATAGGTAAAGCGCAGTGACGAAGATATATCGAATATACAGATACTATATAATCGTATTCCTATAGTGATGAATATATATAGTATACATATATTATGAAGTGAACATATATATATTTTGCATATGTACTACATATATATCTTATATAATATGTATTCCATATACCTATATAAGTATGTATCCTTACTAGTATAAATATATATTATATCTTTCCTGTATGTAAGTCAAGTGAGGGCTAGCTAGATCGCGATTTCGGGTTAATAGACCCTATCTTCATTCTTATTGGGATGTACTTGTATTATTTCCCTGTAGAGGATAAAATTACCATCCGATGATCTAATTACCTGGATACAGATTCCCTAGAAAGGACATACACAACTATACCTAAGCTTCACACTTTAGCTAGATCATACTAGGGGAGGTTACCCGGAATCGGCATGGAACGAAGATCGGATATAATATATGATATACAGGATATGTAGATATATATATGACATATATCCGATGTAGTATATAGTATAAATACAATATCTATAGTTTTTATAAGTATACATATAGATCAACACACTGATCACAAACATATGGATGTACAATGCGCACCTATATATGACATCGGGCAGTATAACAAGTCCTCGATATCTGGATGAAAATATATATAACTTTATATATATATATAAATCTATATGAATATATATTCCTACGATAGAATTTATAATGTTTACTTGTCGATTGTGTCCTGATATATAAAGACAGTTTTAGGGGTCATGATCCAATTACCTCATACAAGATAACACACCACACACATACACCACAATACAAACATACACACACCCATCCTATATATATCCAAATATGATATAATTATATATATATCATATATATACATATCTATAATCATAGATATAATATATATAGAAATATATAGCAACATATAGCGGTATATATAATTAAACAAATACAACGTATGCGCACACACATATACATATGGCTGAGCCCCTTTATCATGTCCTCCAGATTAACCGAGGTAAAATTAGCGCACTTCCCTTGTGGCACTATTCGATAGAATCTCGACTCTTGTAGATCTAGCTACCATCCACGAAACTAGCGTACGCGTCCTGTTTACCCTGCACGTCGAAATTGGGGGTGCTGATTTCCTGAGAAACGACATTCGGATGAGGTTCAGATCGGACCCATCCTCGGCAATCGAGACGACCTCACTTTCCGAGCCGAGGAGAACCTCAGGCGAGACGGGTCGCGAAACGTCGAAGAAAACGACCTCCTTCCACACCAAGATCTTGCGGGAAACGACAACAGAGCAGAGACCTCGACACAACAGCGACATCTATATATATATATCTATAATATATAGAATATATGCGACTAACTATATTAGGATTACCAACACAGAAATGACGGCATGAACATTAATAAAAGGACATATATATATGGACGTAACATACCCCACGAATGCTGCAAATCTCCTCAACGTCATGACATGACCCGCACAGGTCGCATAGCACTTCTTGAATGACATATTCGAGACAGGACCACCTGACCCGGCACCTCCCTTTAATCAACAGGGGACACCGTCAGATTAGCTTAACCTATGATACGCCAAGGCCATCGAGCTTACGACTCGAAGGCTGGGAATTGACCAGCAGCAGCGCTACTTTGATGCAAGGACTTGCAATCCTAGGAAATGGACGAGAGACTCGTACACGTCCTACCCCTGACCCTCACTCACACGGCAATGCGAACTCAACGACAAAAGTACAAGTTTGGGGGCGGCGCGGCGGCCTCAGGGCGGTCGGTCGCTGAGGAACGTCGACGGAGAATCTCCGCCTGGGCGAGTGACTTCACACCAAGGAACCCTCACGCCTGAGGGCGGACGAGGAAGTCGACAGAGTCCTCGTCCAACAGATCTTGCTACAAATTAAAGAAAAGAGAATAACAATAAACCTCTGCGACTAACTGAAAGGACTTCGAATCAATCTTCAGAAATGACGGCAATTCATTTTCTTAAGACAAAATGTCCCTAACACGACATACATGGACGTTAACAGATACTCCCCACGAAGGAAATCCCCTGACGTCATCTCCTGCCCCTCACCGAGTCGGCTAGCACTCTTCGCCTGCTATTCATACTGCGGAGACGAGAAGAACCTGGGCGCGGACTCCTGTGTGGCACTGGAGCTTCTAGCTGAGGACAAACCGTAACAGATAGCATAGCAGCGAGGATCGTACGCCAGGCGGGGAATCGAGAACACACGCAAACGGGAACCAGCAGCGTCTCGCGCGTCTACTGGAACATTTAATGGTACTGAGTAGGACATGTACCACCCGGCTACCCCCTTCGGCAATCACGACTCTCAAAAGTACTTCCGAAGGTGCCTCCTCGCGGCGGCGCCAGGCGGGTCCGGGTGGCGGGGGCGGTCGACGGATAAACTCCTCGCCAGGCGCCAACTCCCAGGAGTGACGACCCCGGGATCTCTCACACACCGAAGGGAAAGACTCTGCCTGACTGGGAACGCGACTAGGAGCCCGTCTCTTCTCTCCTCTCTCACCTCCCCTCCCCTTCTCTCTCTCTCTCTGTTCTAAGAGGCTAACTAAGCGAAGAAAATTCCAACCAATTGATTAGATATACATTTATAAATAAAAATAGTGTCTATATATAATATACGGACATAAAATATATAACTATATATATAATAGGAAATCTATATACGTATATTATATAAGATATGTATGTGGTGTGTGTGTGTGTTGTGGTTGTGTGTGTGTGTGTGTGTGTGTTGTGTGTGTGTGTGTGTTGTGTGTTTGTGTGTGGTGTGTGTTTACCTAGTTGTACCTAGTTGTATTTACCTAGTTGTATTTTTACGGGAAGGGGTAGCTATGCTCGTGGGGTCCCGTCTTCTATACTCTCAGTTCATTTAAACTTTTTTAAATTCATGTATAAGTTTTTTTCCCACACAGACGCGTAACCACTTTCTCAAAGTAATCTTGGTGCCCCCGGCCGGGGGCGTGTGTGTGTGTGTGTGTGTGTGTGTGTGTATGTGTGTAGTGTGTGTGTGTGTGTGTGTGTTGGGTGTGTGAGTGTGGTGTGTGTGTGGTCTGGGAGGAGTGGTATGCTTCTGTATGTATAGTATATATATATATACCGGATATATATACTATAGATATATAAGCCCGTCTCTCTCGCTCTACATTCATCATACATACATACATATTCTGTACACACACCACACACATATAAAGCAAGTACCATATAATATATTATATATTTATATATATATATATATATTATCATATATATATATATATACATACATATAAATATATGTTTTGTTTGTTTGTGTGTGGTTTTGGTGTTGTTGTGTGTGTGTGTGTGTGTGTGTGTGTGTGTGTGTGTGTGTGTGTGTGTGTGTGTGTGTGTGTGTGTGTGTGTGTGTGTGTGTGTGTGTGCGCGCGTGCGTGTGTGGGTGTGCGCGTGCGCGCGTGTGTGTGTATGTGTGTGTGTGTGTGTGTGTGTGTGCGTGTGTGTGCGCGTGCGTGTGTGTGTGTGTGTGTGTGTGTTTGTATGTATGTATGTTTGTATGTATGTATATTTATATATATATATATATACATTCATACATACATATATGTACACACACACACACATATATACATACATATATATATATATATATATATATATATATATATATATATATATATATATATATATATATATATATATATATATATATATTGCAGAAACCACAGGGAAATTAAAGTCGGAATACTGAACGTTTTCGTCTATTACGACATCCTCAGAGTACAAGAAAGAAAAAATAGAGCACAATATTTATACAGAATAAGAAAACTGGGAGAGGTTATAGTCACATAAAACCTTCGGACATTATACATACATACACATTCAATTGCACATGGAAATGTTAATGGTAATAATAATAAAAGTACATACACATTCATATACACATGGAAATAAGAAAGGTAATAGTAATAGTAAAAAAAAAAAAAAAAAATTCAAAAGAGCAAAATCATGTGGCCGAAAGGTCCATAGGACATTTGGTACAATTAGGAAACTTGGTACTGCTTAAATATCCTATGATTATAAGATTGTTTAACCAAAACACAAGATAATATAATATCAAATTGTACAAAAAAACAACACAATATATAACAGAAATAAGAAAACTGAAAAGGTTATAGCCACATAAAACCTCCGGACGTTATACATACATACACACTCATATATATTTAGAAATATTAATGGTAACAATAAATGAAAAAAATACATACACATTCATATACACATAGAAATAATAAATAAAAAAATAAATAAAAAAGAACAAAACTATGTGGCCGAAAGGTCCACAGGACATTTGGTACAATTAGGAAATTTGGTACTGTTTTACTATCCTATTAATTATAAAATTGTCTAGTTTAAATAAACCTAAACTCAAGTTAATATTATTATCAAAATTGTTCTTTATGAAACAGGATTCAATGGTGTTCCTATCTAAAGCTGAATTACAATCAACAATTTTCTTAACGTTGTCCCAGTCAATGTTGTGGTTTGTGTCCCTAACATGGACAAAAACTCCACTGGACATTTGGCCCGTCCTTATACTGTACCTGTGTTGTTTCATCCTAATATTTAATTCTTTACCTGTTTGGCCAATATAACAGGAGCTACAGTTTTTACAGGGAATACTATAAACACATCCTACATTAATACAAGGGGAATTTTTAATAAGGAGTTCTTTGATGGTACTGTTTTTGAAAATAACATTAATATTAAACAGTTGTCCATTCTGAGCCCCCTTGTTGGATCCATTTCTCATTCTCACATTAAGAACAACGAAGCTTTAATCAGCAAACTTAATAGTCTAGACCTTACTTATGATTTCAAGTTAGTTAGTTTGGATGTTAATTCTTTATTTACACGTGTTCCTGTTTTTGATTTGCTTGAATTTCTAAGAAAAGAACTTCATTCACATAACTTACCCTTACCTGTAGACATTATTATCTATTTGATTAAACTTTGTGTGGTTAACTCTAAATTTGTTTTTAATGGTGAATTTTATGTTCAAAAATTTGGTATGGCTATGGGAAACCCCTTATCCCCAGTTTTAAGCAATTTGTATATGGAGTTCTTTGAAAGGGAATTGTTACCTTGTATTCTCCCCCGTAGAGTCATCTGGTATCGATATGTCGATGACATTTTATGTATTTGGCCTACTGATATTAATTTTATTATCAATATTAATGTTATTTTCAAAAACAGTACCATCAAAGAACTCCTTATTCTTTTACCGTTTGATATTAGTTTATCAACGTCCTGAAAGTGCGTCCGTACCTCTTCTGCAACTCTGCAAGCCGTGTGCGAGGCAAGTTAGGTGCAGCATATTGGGGTACAGAATTTGTAGGGAAGCTGCTGTTTTCTTCATATATGCTGCAGCGTTTGTCACCAGCAACAATATGTTGTTATACTTAATGGATTCTGGCCAAAGAAGCGATAAAGATGATGCAAGGAACTGCGCTATTGTTGTACTATTAGTGCGTTCTAATTGAGTGGAATTTAACAGAAATATGTCAGATTGTTTGTCTATTTCAAGTGTGCCTATTATTGTTGTCGCAATCTGCCTCCCCGTCGTATCAGTGCACTCGTCCACTGCCAACCACAACTTGTTGTCTCCTACTGCGTTTCGTATCTTCTCAATGGTAGCTGTGTAGTGCCGATCCACATTTTTTTTTTCTGATGGTTGACTCGTGTGGAAGCACATGTCCTGTATATTTCTCTAAAAAAAATTGAAAGCTTTGTTTTCTAACTTCCATATAGGAATATGTGCACTTACCATGGCGTGGCACAGGTCTAAATTAAATGATTCAGATGAATTGTTGTTTGAATCATGGTCTTGCACATTTTCGGGATTACCGCTGCCTCCACCAACACTTCTAATATGTTTGGATATTTTTATGTGAGGTGCAATGTTTGATTTTCGTGAATAGTTCAAGGTAATGTTACACAGTTTGCACTTTAGAACACTATTATCATCACTCCCAACACACAACACATTACTCCCGAACTCTTGTATCATATTTGGGATACGCACTCCATCGGATTGCTTCACTTTTGGCATTTTATAGCAGGTTCAAGCACTTGTGTAACTGGTAATGGCGTGACCACAATAACAATGACTTACACAGTTCCCATGGAATGCAGATTAGGTACACACGTGACACATATTTATACATTACTACAGTGTATTATAATACATTACTATTACATGTAAACATAACCCATTTTTAATTTTTGTTGCTTATAATTTCATTATTTTGACAAAAAACCCACTTTTATCTTTTAACTATATTTCAAATTTTTCCTCAATTATATTTCTTACGTTTTCTTTAATAGGAAATTTAAAGAAAGTTGAAGTATGGCAAACTTAGTTATGTTAATTATCTATTCAGCGTTACTTAATAATCAAATTATTATATGTTTAATCGTACAGATACGTACTACTACTTTGTGCAGGCTTTATAGTCATTTATTGCATAATGAATACTTTTTGCCTTTGTGTCAGGTCAAAATAGCGTTTATAGTAAAGTAGCATTTTTTGCAATAAATGCAAATTTTTATTTGCATTTATAGTCGTAATAGCAATAGTAAAATAAATGCTAGAAATCCGGGCTCTAATGATAACAATAATAATGATAATAATTATATTAATGATAATGATAATGATATTAATGATAATGATAATGATAATAATGATAATAATGATAACAAAAACAAAAACAAAAACAATAATAACAATAACAATAACAAAAACAATAATAACAATAACAATAACAAAAACAATAATAACAATAACAAAAACAATAATAACAATAACAAAAACAATAACAATAACAATAATAATAACAATAATAATAACAACAATAATAACAACAATAATAACAACAATAATAACAACAATAATAACAATAATAATAACAATAATAATAACAATAATAACAATAATAATAACAATAATAATAACAATAATAATAACAATAATAATAACAATAATAACATTAGTAATAATGATAATAATAATAATAATAATGATAATAATAATAATAATAATAATAACAATAATAATAATAATAATACTATTATTATTATTATTATTATCGTTACTATTATTATCATTATTAAACTTCTACTGTGGTATTCCCAAACGAATATATAAATAACTACATAACTAAACAAAAGAAACATTCATATATAAGGGCATTATTGTTCCCAAATTCCAACTATGTTAATGGCTTCGTTAGCTACTACAGAAAACAACAAACAGAACAAAAATATCACATAGTCTTGGATAACAAAGCCGCTTTGAATCTTCCTCTCTCTCATTCAAAGGCGACATTACGTCACGGCCCGAACACATATGCATTGTTCTGTGCATGCGCGCCTTGCGTGACGTCATAGTCGTCGCACACATTGAATGATGATATCATAAAAATGTGACT
>NW_027467760.1:582500-590000 GCF_046742065.1 Oratosquilla oratoria | reverse complement strand
AGAGAGGAAGAGGAGGGGAGGGAAGAATGAGTGAGAGAGAGAGAGAGCAGGAGAGAGAGTGAGGAGGGAGAAGATGGGAGAGAAAGAGAGAAGGAAGAGGAGGAAGAGGAGAAGGGAGAAAGTGAAGAAGAGAGAAAAAGACAGAGATAGAAGAAAGAGGAGGAGGCGAAAGAGAGAAAAACATAGAGAGAGAGACACAGAGAAAAAGAAAAGGGGGAGCAAGAGGAGGGGAAGAGGGAGGGGAAGAGGAGAGGAAAGAAAAGAGAAAATGAGGAGGGGGAGAGACGAAAAGAGATCAAAGACGAGGAAGAGCAGGAGGAGGAGAGATTAAAAGAGAGTAGGAAGAGGAAGAGAAGGAGAAGAAGGGGGGAGGAGGAGGAGGGGAAAGAGAGAGAGGGAGAGAGAGAGAGACAGAGAGAGAGAGAGAGAGAGAGAGAGAGAGAGAGAGAGAGAGAGAGAGAGAGAGAGAGAGAGAGAGAGAGAGAGAGAGAGAGAGAGAGAGAGAGAGAGAGAGAGAGAGAGAGAGAGAGAGAGAGAGAGAGAGAGAGAGAGAGAAGAGGAGAGAGAAAGGGGGAGAGAGAGAAGGAAGAGATAGAGACAAGGAAGGAAGAAGGGAGGGAGGGAGAGAGAGCGGGAAAGAGAGAGAGGGGGGAAAGAGAGAGTGGGAGATAGAGATAAGAGAAAGGTATATGCATGAATATAAGTATATGCACACATGTACATTGTACACTCACCATAAATATACATGCACACCCACACGCACTCTCTCTCTCTCTCTCTCTCACACACACACACACACACACACACACACACACACACACACACACACACACACACACATATATATATATATATATATATATATATATACATATATATCATATATATATATATATATATATATATATATATATATATATATATATATATATATATATATATATATATATATATATATATATATATATATATATATATATATATATATATATAATAAATACATACTACATACGTACATATTATAAACATACATAAATACACGCACAGTAAATACCGGTACATAGATGATACACTCAAACATAATACATACATACACCAAAGGCTTTTTCCCCCTTACACGGGGGGTAGCCAAAAAGAAAAAGGCATAAGAACAACTCACACCCATTCCATTTCCTATATATTCCACTCCCCTCCACCCTCCTCCCTCCCTCTTATCTTGGCACCTCCTGGATGACGGGTCATCCCTGCATCCTGTCCACTGTCCACGAACATAATAAATACATATAAATACTTCTATAGTACATAGATCATACATAGGTGCATACATACACAGTACATACGTACATGATACAAATTAATACATACACAGTGCATACGTACATGATACAAATTAATACATATATAGTACATACGTACATACATAATACATAGGTACATACATACACATTTCATACGTACATACACAGTACATTTGTACATACATAATACATAGGTATATACATACAGTACATACGTACTTAACACAAACTGATACATACATAGTACATACGTAAACACATAGTACATACGTAGATACATAGTACATACATAGTACATACATACATACATACATAGTAAATAGGTACATACATAATACATACGTAGATACAAAGTACGTAGGTACATAGTACATAGGTACACACATAGTACATGTGTACATACATGCAAAACTTATACAGTACAGTTCCATTTAGTTGAGCCATCCTAGTTGGAGGCCATATTGTCTAGTCCCTATAGTTCTGTCATGAAGTAAGATTTATATTTTCTTACTTTCTAAAAAGAGAAAGGTTGAAAGGAAATGTTTATTTACAAACTCAATTATGAATTCCATCGTGGTGAGGGAGCGAGAGAGGACATTCCATCTTATTTCTTTTTTCGTTTTTGATTTTTTTTTTTCGAATATCCATGATCGACGACTCGCTCCAATCGACATGACGTCATGTCCGAGGCTCGTCTGACCGTTTGTCGGTAACATGCGAGTGGACTGCTTTACCGCATCATTGCCCATCACGTCCCTGCCCAAATCATTCCGAAGTCGTTTTAGCCACTCAAGAAGACAGGATCTTGAAGAAGAAGTTCGTAAGGTCCTTTACCAAGAGGCACTATGCCTCATTCAGTCTCAAAAAGCCACACTGAATCAGCTAGAAAATAAAATCAAATATACCCAAGCACATTCAGTGGCTCAAATGATGCTAGAACGGTTAATATTTGAAGTTATCGAGGAGTGTGTGAACCCTCCAAAACAGGACCTTGAAGAAGTTAGGGAGATTCTTTACCAAGAGGCACTCTGCCTCATTCAATCTAAAAAAGTCCAAATAGATAAATTAGAAAATAAAATTAAATATACTGAAGGAGATTCAGCGTCTCACAAGATGCTAGAAGAGTTAGTGTTTGAAGTCGTCTAGGATTGTATGGACGCTCCAAAACAAGAAAGCTCACTAATAAAAGTACGGCAGATTTTGAAAAAAAGCCCATAGAGTTTTAATGGAGAAATATAAGAACGCCGTAAAATCAATCAAGGAGATTGAAAATTTGAAAATTGAAAATCTAATACCAAAGCCTACAATGCCCAACAAAATAAGAGATTTGAAGAAACGCGTCCGGTTCTGTAGGAGAACCGGACTTAATTGATCCCATTGAAGAAGGATTGACGCGGTTGTCCGTTTCCTGTCAGGACAAAGGTGTTTAAACAATAACCCAGCCATACCATCCAGAATATAGTACACTAAACACAACATGTTAAAAAAAATATCAATCAGATATTCACTTTGAAATAAAATTTTAATCCTCATCGCAATAGTACAAAAACCCAGCCGTCTACCAACAATGACAGACTCCAAAACGACCATAGTTCCAGAAACAATAGCAGAATTTTTTTTTTATCAATCTGCCAACTATCAACAATTCATATAATTAACAAACCTACAGTCGACCTTGAGCAGGAACAACAATACGACCTCACATTCTAAACTCTTCAGGTCACATCGACCTACAAAGGGCAGGAAACGCCATTATAGGGCCTTAATCTCTGAAAGTGACCTTTTAAAAGCCCATTCTTCAGGTCACTGAGACGTCGAAAGGACAGAAAATGCCGCCGTAATACGGCCTTTTATCTCCGATTTTGACCTTTTCAACCCATTTTCAACTTGCCCAAAGGATAGAAAACGGTCATGTATTTGCCTGACGTACTTACAGCTCATTTTAAACTTGCGCAGAGAGGCTAGGAAAGCCCTTTGTACTTTGAGACTGACTATTTTTCAGTTCATTTTCATCATGTCCAGAGGCTAGGAAACTGCCATATGCTTAGCCTGACCTTCTCATAGCCCATGTCCATCATGCCCTGAGGGGCTAGGAAATCGCCATGTGCACTCAAAGAGCACAAATTCTGAAAAAGGGCTTAATTCAGACACAGCCCTTCAGACGACTCGCATGCAGTTTTAGCCTTTTCGACGCGGAACGAGTTTCCCTCAGCTGAATAAAATCGACAGGCGGCGGAAGCTAGAGGGACCGAGAACCACAATCGACAAAACCCATCGGCGGAAAGGTCGAGGAGGAGGAATTGGGCCCGAAGGCAGGAGCAGCAACAAAGAGTTGCGAATCAAGAGAGCAACAGGACGGGTTCCATGGCCAAAGATTGAACTCACAAAACTCAAGACTTAGAAACCACGTAGTGGTGAGCGCTGAAGGAACGGGTTGTATTAAGTGAAGATGAGATACCGTACTGGGTAGGGGTGATAGGTGGTAAGGGACATGGAGCTGCCTAGTGTAGGTCCTACGGTCTCCTGAAGTCTCCTCCATTCGTACGTTCAGAAACCTTCCTCAGGCTGACACGACGTGGGCTGACCCACGCCAGTGAAAGAAATCGCCTGGCGGCAGCATTAAGGAAAGGAAGCAAAGACCGACTGGTTACAGAAGACGCGGTTAACCTCGGAAGAACCGAGTTGGGACCTCAGAGAGGTTCGTCTCCCTCCTCAGCCGTCGGCGGCGTCGGCCTCTGGAAGCGGACTCGCGAGACCGACGACCGCCTGGAGTCAAAATTTCGTGAAGAAACTGCCTCCGACGTTTTTTTTTTTTTCTATTTTTCAAAAATTAATCGAATCACGCCCAGGTTGTGGGGGGGTGACTCCAGCATTGATGGGAGTAAGGAGGAGGAGGAGGAGGGGAGGAGGGGGGAAGAATAAGAACGAAAAGACCAAGAGGAGGAGAAAAAAGAAGAGAAGAAGAGGGGGAACACGAAGATGAAGAAGAGGATAAGGAGGAAGAGGAAGACGAAGAAAAGGAGTTAGGAAGAGGAAAAAGAGGATTAAGAAGAGGAGTGAGGAAGAGGATGAAGAAGAGGAGTGAGGAAGAGGATGAAGAACAGGAGTGAGGATGAGGAAGAAGAGGATGAAGAACAGGAGTCAATAAGAAAATGAAGAAGATGAAATAGAGGAGGAGGAAGAAAAGGAGAGAAGGAAAAGAAGAAAATGAGAAAAAAAAGAGAAGAGAGGGAAAGAGAGAAGGAGAGAGGAGGAAAAGGTGGGGAAAGAAAGAGAAGTAACAGGAGGAAGAGGAGAAGAGAGAGAGAGCATGAGAGAGAAAGAAGAGTGGGAAGAGGGGAAGAGAGAGAGCAAGAGAGAGAAGGAAGAGGAGATAGAGACAGAGAGAGGCAAACAGTTAGAGAGAGAAGAAAGAGGAGAAGAATGAGAGAGAGAGAAAGGGAAAGAAGATGAGAGAGGAAAAAGAGGAGGGGAGAGATAAAGAGAGATGGAAGAGGAGGATGAGGAAAAAAGAGAGAGAGAGAGCAAGAGACAAAAAAAGAGGAATTGACAGAGACAGTGACAGAGAAAGAGAGAGAGAGAGAGAGAGAGAGAGAGAGAGAGAGAGAGAGAGAGAGAGAGAGAGAGAGAGAGAGACGAGGAAGAAAAGGGGAGGGGAGGAGAAAGAGAAGTAAGAGGAGAAGAGGGACAAAGAGAGAGCAAGAGAGAGAAGGAAGATTAGGAGAGGGACAGAGAGAGAGGGGAGAGAGAGAGAGAGAGAGAGAGAGAGAGAGAGAGAGAGAGAGAGAGAGAGAGAAGGAAAAGGGGAAGAGAGGAGAAAGAGAGGAACATGAGGAGGATGAGGAGAAGAGAAGGAAAATGTTACAAGTGGAGTTCCTCAGGGTTTCGTTCTTGGGCCACTTCTATTCATAGTATATATAAATACTTAAATCTACTGTTTTCAAATTTGCTGATGATACAAAACTGTGCGGAGTGGCAAATGATCACTTAAACCAATTAGATATTCAAGAAGATTTAGATCAATTACAGCAATGGTCTGAAAAGTGGCTAATGAAATTTAACACAAGTAAATGCAAGGTAATGCACATAGGTAAAAATAACAGTAAGTACGATTACAAGTTATTTGGAAATTCGGTAACAAAAGTGGATAGTGAAAAGGATCTAGGGGTAATTTTCAGTAACGATCTCAAATCATCTAAGCAGTGTATTTCAGCCTCTGAGAAAGAAAATAAGATTCTAGGACTGATCGCGCGATCTTTTGACTTCAAAAGCTCATCTCTCATTAACAAATCGTTAGTTCGTCCACATTTGGAATATGCTGTTTCCGTATGGTCACCGAATCTCATTAAAGACATTGACAGATTGGAAAAAGTACAACGGCGAGCTACAAAACTGATTCCAAATATCAAAAATAGATCATACGAAAATCGACTAAAACATATGAATCTGTTTTCCCTAAAAAAGCGTAGACTCAGAGGTGACTTGATACAGGTATTTAAGGTTCTAAAAGGAATTGACAACATCAAAAGTGACAAAATTCTTACACTGAATGAGAATCCGACAAGAAATAATGGTCTCAAATTGCCAGGAAATAGATTTAATTTGGAAGTGGGTAGAAACAACTTCGCCAACCGTGTAGTTAATGAATGTAAAACACTTCCTGCAGAGGCAGTGCAATGTAGTTCAGTTCGAAGCTTTAAGATTCGTTTTGATAAACACCTAAGCAAGATGCTGTAATGACTGCCATTTATTTTATATTATTTGATTATTTGTTTGTTATTATTAGTCTGTTTATTTATTATTTGCTTGATTTCCATTTATCATTATTTATTTGTCAGTTCATTATTATTTACTATTTACCTGTTTGTTTATCATTTAATTATACCTATGTATTTTCTATTTTATTTATTATTATTTATGTTATAATGATTTTTACTTTATTTTATCTTTTTTTTTCATTTATATATTTTTTCCGTATCCGATCTAGTTATGGACCAAAAGGTCTCCTGTCAGCATGCTCCGGCTTTGTAATCCTTTGTAGATGAGGTTTCCCCTAAGCTTAAGCTGTATGAAATCGACCTTTTCACACACACACATACACACACACACACACACACACACACACACACACACACACACACACACACGCACATACATACACATAAATAATAATAAATACATTCAGAAAGGAAAAATTTGTTATAGTGAATAGTTATAATATAATCTAGAACCATAGATTTTTGTTTGATGAGAATAATATCTGAGATTGGTTATAGAAAATAAGATAAAATTTGTTCTTGTTAAATCTTACGCACACGAATGAAAAAGTCTGTTGGGGACCAGAATAATTTGTTAAGTGACACTTGATGAGTAAACGGTTAACCAGGATGAGTTCAACTCCTTGACTTAAAAAGGAATAGATTGGCAGTAACCAAAATTATCATATTTCAGTGAATGTCGTCTGATATAGGAGTTAATAACCATAAGTATATACATATATATGTATATATATATATATATATATTTACATATATATATATATTATATATATATATATATATATATATATATATATATATATGAGAGAAATTCGCTAGTAACAGCTAGTTTCAAGGCTTTTACAGTTTCTGTTGGTGTAGTGGGTTAAGGCTCTGCGAAGGTGAACTTACGGGTGGCCGAAAGCAGTGGGTTCGAATCCTGCATGCGAATGTCATAAAGATGATCGGATATATACATATATATAAATATATATACATATATATATGTATATATATATATATACATATATATACATATATATATATATATATACATATATATATATATATATATATATATGTGTGTGTGTGTGTGTGTGTGTGTGTGTGTGTGTGTGTGTGTGTGTGTGTGTGTGTGTGTGTGTGTGTGTGTGTGTGTGTGTGTGTGTGTGTGTGTGTGTGTGTGTGTGTGTGTGTGTGTGTGTGTGTGTGTGTGTGTGTGTGTGTGTGTGTGTGTGTGTGTGTGTGTGTGTGTGTGTGTGTGTGTGTGTGTGTGTGTGTGTGTGTGTGTGTGTGTGTGTGTGTGTGTGTTTATATGAATTTAATGAAGAATGCTGGAAATAAGTGACATTTACGTTAGTCACCTTGATAGTCTGAAACTGTGACATAACACATTTAACAGAAACATAATGTCTATACCTTTCAACACAACGGTGTAAAAATAG
>NW_027467760.1:560000-567500 GCF_046742065.1 Oratosquilla oratoria | reverse complement strand
TTTCTTGCTCTAACCGATAAAGTCGCTAGCGTTAAAACGTTTACACGTTGATTGGAGACTTCAATTCTCATGGACTCACAGGGTGTTTTTCTATATGTTTTCCTGAACAATGCTAAGAAACAAATGGAAGAATCATTTCTTGCTCTAACCGATAAAGTCGCTAGCGTTAAAACGTTTACACGTTGATGGGAGACTTCAATTCTCATGGACTCACAGGGTGTTTTTCTATATGTTTTCCTGAACAATGCTAAGAAACAAATGGAAGAATCATTTCTTGCTCTAACCGATAAAGTTGCTAGCGTTAAAACGTTTACACGTTGATTGGAGACTTCAATTCTCATGGAGTCACTGGGTGTTTTTCTGTTTTCCTGAACAACACTAAGAAGTAAATGCAAGGATCATTTCACATGAACAATAGAGGGAGTGGGGGCGTGCGGGTCCGCTGGAAGCAAAAAGGGGGCGTCAGGTAAGATAGTTTAGGAACCACTGTACTAAAGAGTTTCTCTCGGAGTTCTTGAAGTTGAAACATGATTATGATGACGAAGCACAAAACAAATGAAGAGTACTATTTTTCCATCTTTAATTATTTCCTTTATTGCTATTTCAATGTGATACCAAAATTACTTAATTTTTACTTCAGTTCCTACTTAGAGATGATTCTGTCAGTAGAGCCAACCTTGATCCTTAAGTGGTACAAGAAAAAATGTATCCATTACCGACTTGCTAAGCCCGTCGTAGGTTCACTACTGTCATTTGTGTTGCCTAGGAAGCACTACTTGGAAGTAACAGTTGGACTGTATCTCCCTGATACCCAAATAATAATATCATTTTCCATATACCCGAGAAGTGTCAACACATTGTTCTTCAGTGTTTTGGCATTCCATTGGCACACTCCTTTGTGTATAGTTTTTAATCTTTTCGTATTTTGAAAATTTAACTGGCACTAAAGTCCAGTGTTAATTAATTTACCCTATTTTTGTATTCATTTTTTCTTCATCTGGGCAGCAAAATATGTGAATATTGATTTGTGACAGCTCCTTTTAAGAACATAAGAATGGAGACAATAACAGATTATAAGAGACCATAAGGCCTACACTAGTCAGTTCCATGTCCCTTACCATCTGTCACCTCCATCCATATATATATTCTTTCCTTAAAACAGCCAAATATTTCAGCGTTCACTACATGGTTACTAAGTTTATTCCATTCGTTAACTACTGTGTTGATAAACCAGGTCTTTCCTAGTTCTTTCTTAGTACTAAATTCGCCCTGATTGCTCCTCCTTTACACGACCCAGTCCACAGAACCAAAGCTTGAGGACGAATAGCATATCCACCGTAAATATTAGTCCGAAAAATCACTCATGTCCGTATTGACATGATACATCTTCTGAGGCTGCTGTTAAAATCAGCGAGTTACATGCTAGACGCCAGCGGTAAAGTTGAACATGTTTGACTTTATCGCAGAAATCATTAGAATCCGAGTTTATACGAGTTTTAACTAGCACATTAGCTGGTGAATCTAGTAACTTGTCCAGTCTGTGTAAATTGTGTTTTGTGAAAAAATACCAGCCAATACAAATTCGAAAACTTCCGTGATAACCTTAAAGTTCAAAGGTCAATGTGCCTTCTTTAGAAAAAAAAAATCTGAGTATTTCTACCAGTCTACACTATAGCATCAACAATTTCGAGTTCTTTTTAGATTAAATCTTTTAAAGTATAAAATTCTGTCTTTTCTTATTTATTGTAGGTACAGTATATTTCAAATCTATTGGGAGCATGTTCCATAATCTTGGAATCCTGTTTTCAAATATTGTTTCTCCAATTTGATTCATGCCTGTCGATGATATGGTGTGTTTTTGTCTTTTAAACACTTTGGTTTCCTAGATTTTATTATCATATGTGAGTACGCCTATTTCATATTTGATTCTTGCAGTTATTGTTAGCCAGTGGGGAGCTCTTAATTCATAAGCGATTCCGTCATATTTTTTTCATAAACTCGTACCTCTTTTTTGTGTATTATATGGTCTGGTATTATGACAGAGTTAATCTAACTTTGATATCATGTGATTATGATTTAACGTTTTATTGCATTTTCCTAAAACCTTTTCAGATATATTTATTAATAACCAGATTGATGCAAGTTACCATACAAAGATTTTCCGTTGATGTTACAAGTTTCACTTATATTGTGCCTATTCGTGTTCATTTACATCAGCCAATTTTGAATATGCATGTTTTGCTCATTTAACTTTATCATCTTTTTAACTAACTGGTTGTTATATCAGCCATAGTTCGCCGTAAATTTACTTAAATGTCACTGGTGGTAATTACAAAATAAAATTATCACCTCCTGGTACTCCATTATTTGCTTTATACACACACACACACACACACACACACACACACACACACACACACACACACACTCATACACATTTTATATATATATATATATATATATATATATATAAAGATTACAAAGGATTACAAAGGCGGAGCATGGCGATAGAAGACCTTTTAGTCCATATCTAGGTCGGATGCGAAAAAATCATAATGATATATATATAGATAGATGGATAGATAGTAGTAGCACTGGGAGATCTTAATGCTGGGGTAGGAAATGAACCGATAGACGGAGTGGTTGGAAGGTGCGGAGTTCCAGGAAAAAGTCGTAGTAGAGACATGATGGTAATGTGTCTGGAGAGTTGATGATAGCAAATACAGTGTTTAGGAAGAAAGCCAAACATAAGTACACATGGGGGAGGATGGTGGATGGAGAGTGGTAGATAGGGCTGCAATGGATCTTAGTGGTAACCAGGAGAAGAGTAGGAAGGGTTTTGGATGTACATGTTCTAAGGGGAGAGAGTTGGGAATACCAGATTTTTGTTCTTTTTCTTTTTTGGTGGGAGGTAGGTTGAGAGTGGAGGATAGATAGAGAGGAAAAGGACAGAAGGTAGGGAGGTGCTTAAAGTAAACTGTTTAAATGAGAAAGAAAAGGAGTACAAAAAGAAGCTGAGAGAGGAGTTGGAAGGAGTGAAGGATATATTAGAACTAGAAGTGGAGAGGGAATGGGGATTGTTTAAGGAGGGAATCACAAGATAAGCAAAGTTGGTGTGTGGAACAAGGAGGACGAAAGGAAATAGAAGGAAGGGTAGTGGAGGGTGGGATGATGAAGCAAAGAAGATTGTTGAAAAGAAGGATCGAGTATTCACAGATTAGTTACAAACTAGGATGAATCATATGAGGGGTACAAAGAAAAGAGAAGTAAAGCATAAGATAAAGGAGGCAAAGAGAAGATCAGATGTGAAATGATGTAAGAGTATGACAGAAATTTGGGAAGTAATAAAAAGATGTTTTGGATGGAAATTAGGAGAGGAAGAGGAGGCGAATCAAGTAGAGAAGAAAAGGTAAAGGGTGGAGATGAAGAGATGATAATGGAAGAGAAGGCAGTAAGAGGAAGATGGGCACAGTATTTTAGGGAGTTGTTAAATGTGAAGGAGGATAGGGAAGAAAAGGTGGTTGCAGTGGGAAGCGCCAAGAAAATAACAATGATAAATGAGGAAAATGGAAGAGAAACAAGGAAATATGAGGTGAAAACAGTTATTGAACTGATGAGAGCAGATAAGGTACCTGGATTGGATGGGTGTCATGCTGAGCGTCTAAAAAAAGAGGGGTACAGTGGTGGTGGACTGGCTGGTGAGGTTGTTTAATCTTTGTCAAAAAAAAAAAAAAAAAGGTAGAGTGCCAGAGGATTGGAGGAGTGCCTGTATAGCTCCACTTTACAAGGAAAAAGGTGACAAGTGTGAGTGTAGTAATTTCAGAGGGATCAGCTTGTTGAGAGTAGTTGGGAAGGCTTATGGGAGGGTTTTGATTGAGAGGATTAGGAGAAAAACAGATGGAGTAATTGGTGAAGTACTGTGTGGGTTTAGGACAGGTAGTGGCTGAGTGAATCAGATTTTTGTAGTAAGACAGATATGTGAGAAATCTTCAGGAAAGGATAAAGATGAATTTTGAGATTTTATGGATTTGGAAAAGACATATGACAGTGTGGACAGCAAGGCACTGTGGATGGTATTGCGGATATATGGGATAGGAGGAAAGCTGTTAAGAGGAGTCTAGAGCTTTTACGAGAGTAGTAGAGCCTGTGTTAGAATTAGAAATGGAGAGAGTGGTTTAAGGTGGTGGGACTTTGTCATGGATGTGTTATGTCGCTTTGGCTGTTCATTTTAAACGCAAGGGTAATGGGTCAGGATTGGAGATGGTTAAAGAAAATGGGGAAAAATGAGAGATAAGCCAGAGGTGGCGTTAATAAAATTTGCGACAGAATTTGTAAAGGTGTGCGAAAGAAGGAAGTTGAAGATAGGTGTAGGTAAAAATAAGGTGATGAGATGTACAAGAGAGAATATGGCAGCTAATTGGAAGTGAGTATCAAGGGAGAAGGACTGGAGGAAGTGGAGAGTTTTTGAAACTTGGTTACGGATGTGGCGGGAAAGGGAGGAGTAAAGGTGGAGGTAGAATATAGATTGAGAGAAGCAAGTAAATGCCTTGGTGGATTAAAAGATATAATGAAAAATAGACATTTCGGAATGAATGATAAGAGGAGATTGTATAAGGGGGTGATTGTGCCAACAGTACTGCAAGGGGCAGAAACATGTTGCAGAAGAGAAGAAGAGAGAAGGAGTATGAATGTGTTTGAGATGAAATACCTAAGAAGTACAGTAGGGGTTACTAGGCTGGATAGGGTGAGAAACGAGGAGGCAAGGAGGAGAACGGGGGTGGAAAGGGAGTTGGGAGATAGAACTGATAAGATATTATTGGGATGATCTGGACACATGGAAAGAATGAGTGAAGAAAGATTAATAAAGGAGGTGCGGACTACAGAAGGAGTGAACATGTGGGGGCGACCAAGGATGGGATGGATGAATCGGGTAAAAGGGACAAGGGAGAAGACAGAAGATAGGGGTGAGTGGAGAAGGGTTGTGTACGGATGATACTGTGATGCATGGAGGGGAGTGGGTGGGGGATGGGGGGTGAGGGAGTATGTGTGAATGATATTTTGACGCAGCCCGAAGGGATTTTTCATCGTTTTCTCTTTTTCTGCATGAAGGGACGGAGAGGGGGGTCGCCGATTAAATGAAGCGGCCTTGCTGTGGATGTGCTGTGTCTTGCTACACTACTTCTGACCCAGGGCAGTGGGTGAGATGCAGGGATGACCCGTCATCCAGGAAGAGCCAAGAGGAGAAAGAGGGAGTGGGGTTAGTGGGAGTGGAGTATGTGGAAATGGAATGGATGGGAGTGGATTTTATGCCTTTGTTTTTGGCTACCTTCCTTGTAAGAGGAAAAAAGCTGTTGGTATATGTACGTATGTATGTATATATATATACAAAATATAATTTTAGGAAGAGATACCGGACTGAATGTCAATTAAGGCCAAAATATCAAGATAGGATGTAATGACAGTGGAAGACAAAAGATCACGATGGGATGTAATTATAGTGGAGGAAAAAATATCACGGTAGGATATAATGTCACTGGAGGACAAAATATAATTTTAGAAAGGGATGCCGGACATAATGTCACTGAACGACGGGAGGCCGGCGTGTATCACGGTGACGTAGGGGGACAAAATGTACAAAATAGATCGGATGACCGTAATCGACCAGATGTCCGTGATGGGGGAAATGTTAATTTTGATAGGAGAAATGTTAATGAGGCATTGAATGTCAATGAAGGACCAAATAATAATAATATAGAGCAAGGCATAAATAAAAAACAAAATGATAATATAAGACATGATATTGAAACTCAAAATGTGTCAAAAAGAAATAATCAGGAGTTTCTTAAAACTATGTACTTTAATGCTCGTAGTATTAGGAACAAATTTCAAGAAATACAGGCGTATGTCAAAAGCGAAAATCTCGATATGATAGGAATAACTGAGACATGGTTAAATGGTACAGAGTTCGAAGCTGAATTTAATATTGCGGGATTTAAACACTTTCATCAGGATAGAAACCACAAGAAAGGTGGGGGTGTTCTATTGTACGTTAAAAACAATGTTCATGCTTGTGTTTTAGAGAAAGTGAAACAGGATGCATATGACAGTTTGTGGGTTGAGTTAACCCAAACAAATGGACAAAAAATGAATATAGGTGTAATATATAGGCCAAAGACATTATCATTAGCAGACGACAAACTGTTATTTCAAGAACTGACTAGTTTCTGCAACCGGGATTTATTGATAATGGGTGATTTCAATTTTACTGACATTGATTGGATGACCCTTGAACATGGCCATATAGGTAGTCGCTTGATTGATTTTCTTGGTGACAATTACTTAATTCAGCATGTAAAAGAGCCCACAAGATATGGAAACTTACTCGATTTATTGATCACTAGCCGCGAAAGCATGGCAACTGATGTAGAAGTCGGTGAATCTGTTGCAAATAGCGATCACAACTTAGTCAGATTCAAACTCCTAAACAATTTTAGAATAGATACTTGTGCTTCTAAAATACCCGATTTCAGTAAAGCTCAGTTCATAGAACTACGTCAGGAGCTTCAGCTTACAGATTGGGAGGAAAAATTAAACGAAAGGCCTGTAGATCAGATGTGGGAAATATTTCAAAATACGCTCACTAAGATGATTCAAACTTACATTCCTTTTAAGGACAGACGTCCCCCAAATCAGGCTCGCCCAAAGTGGCTCGACAAAGAAACTGAAAAAAGTATTGCTAAAAAGAGACAGGCTTATAAGAAATATAAGTGCTCGGGTGCATCTAATGACTATGAAAGTTATGTATCAATACAGAGAGATTTAAAAAAGACAATAAGAAAAAGAAAACGACAATATGAAATGAACATCGCTGATAAATCCAAAGAGAATCCCAAAGAATTCTATAGTTACATTAGAGATAAAAAGGTTGTTAGGAATCACATTGGTCCACTATTATCTGCTGACGGTCAACTTGAATATTCAAATGAAGGAATGTGTAATCTCTTAAACAATTATTTTAGCTCGGTATTCGTAAACGAAACACCTCAAAGTGAATTCCAAACTGAAACCTGTGAAAAGTCTGGAGTAAACTTACTCACTACGGTAAATATAACAAAAGAAACAATTAAAAGGTGTATAGACAAACTCAAAGTTAATAAAACACCAGGGCCTGACGGTTGGCATCCAAGAATCTTAAAGGAAATGAAAAATGAGATTGTTGTTCCATTAGAAATTATTTTCAAGAAATCTATCATATCCGGAGATGTCCCAAGAGAATGGAAGCTAGCTAACGTTACTCCCATATTCAAAAAAGGTGACAAAAAGAAACCAAATAACTATAGGCCTATTAGTTTGACTTCGATCGTAGGAAAAATAATGGAAACTATCATCAGAGATGCTATCGAATATCATTTAGAAAGTAACCGTTTGATAAATGATAGCCAACATGGTTTCAGACGGAAACGTTCTTGCGTGACTAACTTACTCGAATTCTACAACACA
>NW_027467760.1:545000-550000 GCF_046742065.1 Oratosquilla oratoria | reverse complement strand
TTTCCAAATAACTTGTAATCGTACTTACTGTTATTTTTACCTATGTAATTTATCTAAATCTTCTTGAATATCTAATTGGTTTGAGTGATCATTTGCCACTCCGCACAGTTTTGTATCATCAGCAAATTTGGAAACAGTAGATTTTACTCCATGGTCTATATCATTTATATATACTATGAATAGAAGTGGTCCAAGAACGGAACCCTGAGGAACTCCACTTGCAACACTTTTCCATCAAGAAGTTTTTCCATTTAAAACAACTCTCTGTTTTCGACCATTCAACCAATTACTAGTCCAACCTAATAGGCTACCACTTATTTCATGCAAAACTAATTTAGTAAGTAGTCTTTCGTGTGGGACGGTATCAAAAGCTTTTGCAAAGTCTAGATATATTAAATCTATATTCTTTCTTTTGTCATAATTCGAGATAACTGTGTTGTAGAACTCGAAAAAGAACTCGAAGAACTCGAAGAACTCGAAGAAGAACTCGAAGAAGAACTCTTTATTTTCCAAAAAAGGGGCGTAGCCCAGGGCGCGCAGCGCCGCAGGCCAAGGCCCCCGGCGTAGCCGGGCCGGCGCAGCCGGTGGGCTTATAGTAACAAAAAGATAAAAAAAAAAAAAAAAAAAATTATCCCCGACCCGCCAAGTCCCCGCTTCTGTCTCCCGCCCGTCCCGGCCCTGGCCCTGGCTCAGTCCCCTGACTCACCTCAACCACGCGTGCCCGGGGTCTACAATACTTGCTACCAGTGGACCTGTCCGAAGACAACTGCCGTAGACTTACCCGAGAAGCAGGTCAGATTTAGTGGATATTGTATGCATACATATATTAACATGAAAATTCCATATATGTATATACATATGTATATATATATATATACATATATATATATACATATATATATACATATATATATGTATATAAGTATATATAAATATATATATAAGTATATATATATATATATATAGATGTATATAGATGTATATATATATGTATATATATATAGATGTATATAAATATATATATACAATGTATACAAGTATACATATATATATATATATATATATATATATATATATATACATATACATGTATATATATGAATCTGTTTTCCCTAAAAAAGGTTAGACTCAGAGGTGACTTGATACAGGTCTTTAAGATTTTAAAGGGAATTGACATCAAAAGTGACCAAATTTTCATATTGAATGAGAATCAGACAAGAAACAATGGTCTCAAACTGTCCGGAAATAGATTCAATTTGGAAGTAGTTAGAAACAACTTTGCCAACCGTGTAGTTAATGAATGGAATAAACTTCCTGCACAGGTAGTGCAATGTAATTCAGTTCGAAGCTTTAAGAATCATTTAGATAAACACCTAAGCAAGATGCTGTAATGATTATAATTTATTTTATATTATTTGTTTTTGTTTTGTTATCATTTGTCTGTCTGATTTTCATTTATTATTAGTTATATGTCAATTTATTATTATTTACTATATACCTGTTTGTTTATTATCTAACTATACCTATGCATTTATTTATGTATTTTATTTGTTATTTACATTATTATAGTTTTTATTTACTTTATTATTATAATTTTTTTCCCATCCGACCTAAATATGGACTAAAAGGTCTCCTGTCGGCATGCTCCGCCTTTGTAATCCTTTGTAATATATATATACATATACGAGATATATATATATATATATATATATATATTATATATATATATAAATATATATATACATATATATATATACATATATATATATACATATATATATATATTATATATATATATATACGAGCATATATATATATTGGAATAAATAGTACTATTACAAGAATGAATACTCAGGAACATAATTATCAATAAGAACAAGTTAGAAAGTGAGTTTTGCATATAGATGCAATGAATATACGAGAAAGTAATTTAAATAAATTGGAACATGTATATACATGTATATATATATATATACATATATATATATATATATATAATATATATACATATATATATATATATATATATATATATATATGTGTGTGTGTGTGTGTGTGTGTGTGTGTGTGTGTGTGTGTGTGTGTGTGTGTGTGTGTGTGTGTGTGTGTGTGTGTGTGTGTGTGTGTGTGTATACAAAGATATATATGCATGCATAATGGTGGAAATAAAATGGAAAATGAATTTGCCAAGAAAAAACAACTTAAAATCTGAGCTCAAATTTTGTATTGTGCTCGGGGATGGTAATAAAGTTAATGTCTGGTATTTTAATGAAGAATCGAGCTTCAGGGAAGATAACGAGTTTACACCTGTGAACAAAAACTAAAATGCACTTAAATAAACGTATAATAAGGGGACACGTTTTGTTCCTGGTATGAAATGATATTTGTGACATTTTCAAATCTTTTCAATGGTTTAAGTGTCAGTATTCCTACCAGTGACGGTGTCTGCGCTAATGAAGAGAAATGTTCAAGAAACCAATGTATTTAAGAGAGGCACAAGAAGTGAATCAAAGTCAGTATAACATTAAGGTACTACATCAATTTTACTTTACTGATGATATGTTCACTGACCTATTGGATTAGAGCGTCGCGACTTGCGACGGAGCTCAAGGTGACTGCAGTTTGAACTTTTCCACCAACGAGTTGGACCAAGGGCATGGTTCATTAAAAATCCTTTCTACAAAAGTCCTCTGTAAGGGGCACCACCCTAGCCTCCTCATAGGGGGAGTTTGTAACGTTAAACCCAATTATGGCCTTACTTATAAATTATTATCATACAGCAGATACAACACTTAATTAACCAATTTTATTGTATTTTTATGGATGCTTTTATTACTGTACATATTTTGACTATGCTTTACATTTGTATTTGTTTATATTGCTTGTGAGATCACATCATTTATTACGATAATTCTTACATCTGAATTTAAGGTTCTTTTTTCCCTTAAAAGGGAGGCAGCACTTACAAATAAAATCTAATCGAAAAGGAAATAAAGAGGGACTAAGATTTTTGGACCACAACTCACTAAAAATAGCAGGAGTATGATTTAATTTCAATATATACGTGATGCAAAGAAGTCTTTGCAACGAATGTGTTTAAAACTGGAATATTAATTCAGTTCCAAAGAATATACATTTTTTTTTTACAAATATTTTTTGTAACTTTTTTTTATCTTATTAAAAAATGACGTCGAAAACAAAATTAAAAATTAAAAATGTACCTTTAGTCTTTAAAAACGTTAAAAGTGTAATTTCGAAGGCTAAAGGTTACGTTCCAAGGCTCCAAGTTCCAAACTTCCCAGTTCCAGGTCTCAGAGTTCCAGGGCTCCGAGTTCCAGGTCTACAAGTTTCATGGCTCCGAGATCCAAGGCTTTTTGCGCAAAAAAAATCCATTTTTCTTATATTCACAAGTCATAATCAAAGAGTTACTACCGGTAAGTACTATCGCCATAAAATCTTATAACTTCCTGTAAATGTTATACGAGGACAAATCTATAGATCCACTATGTCCCGGAAGCGAAAATATAGTGACAGCGACCAAAAACGGGTTTTTGAATCAGAAAGAAATAGAAGAGCTAGAGCCTCTGAAACAGCAAAGGAAACCTACTGATGCTTTCAGGCACAGAATATCAAGAGGAACTGCTCATAGGAATATCCATGGATTGGCTTTCTCTTGTAATCCTGAGGAAAATTACAATGAATTCCCATTAATATCTCTTAGACCAATGGAAATCAGAAGGGAATCGGACGGATTATTCTGCAACAGAGAAAAGATTCATTTGGAAGAGCTTCCAAGTCCTCCAGAACTTCTTCAATCGCTCTTGAATGGAACTTCACAAGGATTCAAGCAATTCCTACAAAAGATCAAAGTGTATAACAGCTGTTTTGCCTTGACCTCTTTAGGAAACTGGAAGTCAACTTTGAGAATTGAAAGCCAAGTCCCTTACAGAATTGGATTTCTTTTGACTCTTTCAAATGGGCAAACCAAGCTCCTGCAGTTATTTTATTCAATTTTATTTTATTTCTTTATTTCTTTCTTCCTTTATCTATTCATTTGTTTATTTATTTATCTATTTATTGTGGAAGATCACAAAACTCAAGGTCTCTCCAAAAGACTCCGAAATCCTTCGAGAGCCTTCATCAGAATCCAGCAGCCATAAACTTCATCACTCTTTTTCAGTATTGTTTCCGTGTCCATTCCTATTTCCTTCATAAACCAAATAAGAGAAATACTTCTCTTTGTCTAATCATTTAGTAGAAAAAAAAAAAAAAATCCCCGACCCCCCAGGTCTGTCTCCCGCCCGTCCCGGCCCTGGCCCTGGCTCAGTCCCCTGACTCACCTCAGCCACACGTGCCCGGGATCTACAATACTTGTTACCAGTGGACCTGTCCCGAGACAACTGCCGTAGACTGACCCGAGAAGCAGGTCAGATTTGGTGGATATTGCATGCATACATATATTAACATGAAAATTGCATTATATATATATATATGTTGAGACATTCTGAAACTAGTCAGGAATAAACTCAAGACTAAGACTCCTGTGTTTACTACTCCCCTTACGTCATATATATATATATATATATATATATATATATATTATATATACATATAATACATATATATATATATATATATATATATATATATATAGTATATATATATATATATGTATATATATAGATATATACATATATATAAAGTATATATATATACATATATATATATAGATATATACATATATATAAAGATAGCTGCAGTGGGAAATGCGAAGAAAATGAGAGTGATGAGTGAGGAGAATGGAGGAGAAATAAGGAAGGATGAGGTGAAGGCAGTTGTAAAGATGATGAAAGCAGGTAAGGCACCTGGTCTGGATGGATGTCATGCAGAATGTCTGAAAAAGGGAGGTTCAGTGATGGTGGACTGGTTGGTGAGGTTATTTAATGTTTACTGGAGAGAGGGTAGAGTACCGGAGGACTGGAGTAGTGCCTGTATAGTTC
>NW_027467760.1:522500-540000 GCF_046742065.1 Oratosquilla oratoria | reverse complement strand
AAAAGACTCCGAAATCCTTCGAGAGCCTTCATCAGAATCCAGCAGCCATAAACTTCATCACTCTTCTTCCGTAATGTTTCTGTGTCCATTCCTATTTCCTTCATCAACCAAATAAGAGAAAGACTTCTCTTTGTCTAATCATTTAGTAAAAAAAAAAAATTATCCCCGACCCCCCAAAGTCCCCTCCCGCTTCTGTCTCCCGCCCGTCCCGGCCCTGGCCCTGGCTCAGTCCCCTGACTCACCTCAGCCACGCGTGCCCGGGATCTACAATACTTGCTACCAGTGGACCTGTACTTAGACAACAGTCGTAGACTGACCCGAGAAGCAGGTCAGATTTAGTGGATATTGCATGCATACAAATATTAACATAAAAATTGCATTATATGTATATATATATATATATATATATATATATATTTATATATATATATATACTGTATAATGTATATATATATATACATATATATATATACATATATACATACATTATATATATATATATATATATATATACACATATATATACATACACACAAACACACACACCTATATATATACACATATATATATATATATACATATATATATACATATATATATATATATATATATATATATATATATATATATATATATATATTGAAATAAATAGTACTATTACAAGAATGAATACTCAGCGACATAATTATCAATAAGAACAAGTTAGAAAGTGAGTTTTGTATATAAATGCAATGAATATACGAGAAAGTAATTTAAATAAATTTGAACACACACACACAATATATATTTATATATATATATATAATATATTTATATATATACATACACACACAATTATATATATAATAATATATATACATATACATATATATTTATATACATATATATGCATATAATATATTATATATATATATATATATATTCATTATATAAATAATATATATTTATTATGTAGATAATATATATATTTATTGTATAAATGATATATATATTATATATACATATACATATATATATATATTGTATCCTCAACTGGTGTTGAAAGCATACATTTTACAGAAGTCGGGATGGTTAATCCAAACTCGTAGAAAGTTCCTTTCCTTTATTCAAAGGATTCACTTCTTTCACAGTACACTGGTATTAACTACATGTCTTTTCTATTTTATACAGTTAATTGTCTCTATCACTAGCCTTTTTGCACAATACTTGTCATCGCACCAACTGCCGGTCCTGCCCGGTGCGTCTCAGTTTGGTTCGGCGGAAACGCTAGACATGCAAAATTTCCAGGTGCTAGCAATTGTACTTACACTGTTTTCAATGGGAGTATTCGGCCTCCCACAACCAATATTCTCATACGTAATTACTAATTACATCCCATTTATTTATTACATAATATTTCCAAGGGGGAAAAGCTCGTTGTTATTGGGTTGTTTTGTAATGTTATGAGTTGGTGGTCGACTGCACTTATAAGCGTGCGTTCGTGTGTGTGTGTGTGTTGCCTGGTGGTCGCGATGCTAGAGATTGCTTGGGTCAGCGAGATGTGTGTTGCATTGGACCTCGTGATGCTGAGTCGGCGTTTGTTTGAGAGGAGTGCCTAGGTCAGCGTTTGATGCTTGTGGTGGACAGTGAGTGAGGAAGTGGGTTATATGACTAGGGTTATATTACGTATATATGGTACGTATACATATCGCTCTCGCCCTGGGGTTAGGTGGCTCCCGGCACCTAGGTTATATGGTTTACAAAAGTATTCATATGGGTAATACATCGAGAAATTTTTTAGAGACACAAAATCCTGGGTGATTAAATGTGAAGATGGGGGGGGTGTTGTTGAAGTGAATCTGAGGTCCCAAGGGGGATCATGAACTGTAAATAAGGGTAGCGATGTTGTGTCTCAGAAGTGTAACGTTGTGTCTCACCAGATTACATGTTATATTAAATATCATATGAAAGGTTTCACTATATATTTGATAACACTGTCAGAATTCACATTTCTCAATGTTCTAGTGTTCATGTGTTATGTCACACATCACTGTAGGGAATCTCATCTTCAAAAACTGCTCATTGGTCAGTTGGGTGTGTCACTTAACACTTGTTATATTTCACAGTATAAATGGGTTTTCGTAAGAATTATTATATTATTTAAGATATTGGGTGAGACACAAGAATAAACTTAATCTAGGTTTACAGTAAATCGGGAATGGGAGTTGAAAGGTTGTGGAAGGTTTTACTTCGTGCAACAGAATTTGGTCAATATTACCAGTATAAAGAGAATGATTAAGAGTGAAAGGGCTGTGGAGGTATATGGCAGTACCTGTAGTGTAGGTCAAGTGAGTCCATGTCAAGAGTAGTCGATGTTTAAGGTGGGTAATTAATGATGTATTTCATTTTGGAGGATGAAGGTTATGTCTCAGTGAATGAGGATATGTTTATCTGACTCTCGCTAAGGTTATATTGGTCGGAAGGAAGTGGAGAAGTTTCATTAGATATGCGGAAGGGAATTTAGAAGTCTACTTTGTAACCTTATCAACGTAACATTGTAAAAAATTTTGAGAATGCAAACTGAAAACGGCTGTAACTGCTGTCGACTTCAATGGAACATGCATTCTGAATGGCCTTTACCCCCAAATGTGTGTATATGTATACGTATTAGGATATGTACATATACGTAAAGAGTCAATGAAAGGTCATCTAAAGCCGCGTTCACACTTGTTGCATTTCCACGTATCCGCCTGCTGTATACGGAAACGCAACAAGTGGGTACAATACCCTGTTGCACCGTATTGTATCACTAGGTGGTACGCAACGATGATACGTAGAAATGCAACAAGTTTGGACGCGGCTTTAATGGGCTATCACATTGGGCTTCCATGGGGTCCGACAGCGCCGACAATTGAGAGTTCAGTGTTTCAGCTCGTAGTCCCTACGGACCTTATTTCTAAAAAAATTTAAACTCCTACACGATTCCCCCATTGCCGCACACCTTGGCAAGGAGAAATACCTTACACAAGCCAGACTACACTACTTCTGGTTAACCATGAGGAGGGATATACACTCCCACATTAATGCTTGTCATTCCTGTGCGACTTATAAAGGTCATATCAGCGGCCATGTTCCAATCTTAATTTATCCTACCCTTTGTAAACCAATAGACACAGTAGCTGTTGATCTTAAGTTACTACTTACATACAGCAGAAACCAATACCTCTTTGTGCCGACCATTTTTCACGATTCTGTAATCTTCTTCCCCTCTTTCACTACACCCAAAAACTCTGATTTCAGACAACAGGACTGAGTTCAATAATGAGATTATTTCGAATATTTCTGATTACTTTCAAATCACAAAATGTAATACTATTGCTTATCACCCTAGTTCAAATGGCTTAGTTGATCACCAAAATAGAAAGATTCTCAATGTTCTTTGATATCTTGTTTCTGATCTTCACCGTTCTTGGGATGGATATGTTTACATGATTCAAGCTTGTATTAACAGTTCCATTAACAGATCAATGTCGACATCACCTTATTTAGTCCTCTTTGGCTCGGATAAGATAATCCCATATGACCTTCTTGTTTCAGAATTACCTCCCATTTACAATTTCAATGATTATGTTAAGGTCAAAGTAAGAAAAGTCAATTTTTTTTTTTTAATTCATAATGCTCCTCATCTGACTAAGGACGAAATAGTCCGTCTATATAATAAATCAGCCAGAGCTTGTACCTTTGAATTTGGAGACATTCTTTACACCCTTAACCACATCTCCACCTCGAAGCTCTCCCCTAAATTCTCTGGACCCTATCGTATCACTGGACATGAACCAAACAACAAAGTCCAAACACTCAGGTTGCACAAGCTTACAGAAACCGTATTGCACAAAAATCATATCAAGAGAGTTTCCCGTGGTCTACACATAGAGACTGTTCCTTCATCAGTTAATACTACCCCTACAATAGAGAATCATCACCAATACTTTCCACTGATTTCTCCTATTCCTCTCCCACGTTACAATCTTCGCAGTCGAGCCACGGATTCATAAGAGTACGTTTTACCTAGGTGAACGGAAATAATATATACTTCCACATGTTCTTAAAATTAAGTTCATTTTATTTTAACTATTAGTATTTCCCGATACCACCATTGTTCAAACACTATGTGTATTTATCTGTATGTCCAAAATCCTTGTGTTACTTCTTATCATCCTTAAGGATTAACCTCACTGTGGTCAGTGAGTGGTACCTGAGCCGAACATCTGTTGCAAGATGATTGAAGGAAATATTCAATACCTTAGATGTCCAGCGTGCACACGCACACATGCATGCATTAGGTACAGCACGTCAGATTCGACCTCTCCAGAAAACTCCCGTGGGACCGCCTATTGTGTCGTACCTCACCGTGGTTATTCGGTCGAGTGCGGAAGGACAGCTGCGTACGCCATTGCCAACTGCATGTCGTCATACGATCGATATAATTTTCAATATATGTTTTATGCTTGTATATGTATTTAAACTATGCATGAATACTGATTGTCCATATTCAGTTCAGGTATTGTACATTGTAGAAGTAGAGTAAGCAGTAGATAATAGAGAATGAATTACATATACATCTTTTTCCTTTGGCAACAGGCACCATGTAAATATATATGTAAATATCACCATTGGCAACCGCCGGTGTTTTCCTCGTGAAATTATTTAAAATATTGTTCGGTCTAGATGGTGAGATTAAAGAAAACAAACCACTTCGTTTGTCTCAATGCCTCCAAACCCAATGTAGACTACAAACAAATCTAAAGCAGCAGCAACAACAACGAGAATAACAGAAACCAAAATAACAACAACAGAAACAGCAACAACATCAACAAACGTTTGGTATCAGAAGAAAGATGAGAAGAAGAAAAAAAGTTAATGGTAACAAGAGACTCAAGGCTTCACTAGACTGTAAACAGACAGCAAATTAAGGTAAATTGCGAAAAAAGACAAGATGGCAAGGTCATATAACGGATTACAGGAGGCAGGACGGAGACAGGTGGCAACTGAGGTTACCACCTGAGACAGCTGATCCTAGTGTTGGTTGCCAACGTCTGTGGTACCGGCTGGGACCGGC
The DNA here is from genome assembly GCF_046742065.1 of Oratosquilla oratoria. Taxonomy (NCBI): domain Eukaryota; kingdom Metazoa; phylum Arthropoda; class Malacostraca; order Stomatopoda; family Squillidae; genus Oratosquilla; species Oratosquilla oratoria. Next base: position 534,902 of record NW_027467760.1, on the reverse strand, counting down.
TGGGACCTCACCATCAGCTGGCGACAAAGTCAACTCAAGCCAGCTGGCGCCAAGATGGGTTTGTCATAGTTGGCGTCAGGACCTCATTCGACACAAGTCAAATTTTACTGACTATTTCATTATCATTTTTCTATCAATATATTCATACTCTATATACCTGTACACGCAGACGCACACACAACACAAATACACACACACACACACACACACACATACACACACACACACACATATATATATATATATATATATGCATATATGTATATATATATATATGTGTGTGTATGTGTGTGTGTGCCTGTGTATATATATATATATATATATATATATATAATATATATATATATATACACACACACACATATATATACACACATATGTGTGTATGTGTCTCTGCGTTTCATTGATTAATTCTGCTATTCATTCAGTTATTCATTCATTCATGCATTACTTAATTCAGCTATTTATTAATTCTCAAATTTTCTGTGGGGTAAGCTGTGTTTCAGAGGACGTGTACGTATGCATGTACATATATACATCTTTTCAGTCTTTACCCCTAATACGAAGTGGCTCAGCATGACAGCTTTTGTCGATGCCTTGGGGGCAAACGCTCCAGACGCAGGCGCCACAGTCCGCTCAGCCACCTGTTTTAAGGTGTACACTAGGTTAGCATGCTACTTACTTTTGCTACTTCGTTTAAGAAGAAACGACTTCGGTTACAATACTCTATAGATTTCCGTAAGAACATCTCAACAATATTCCTAATCTTCGTATAGGTTTAGCTTCTCATAGTTCGTCATTCAGCTTCTAACTGTGTAACACAAGAGTAATTTGACATTTGAAATTTTAAATCCAAAAGATCGTAACAGAAGTCGTTTCTACTCAAACGAAGTAGCAAAACGAAGTAGCAAAACCAAGTAGCATGCTAGCGAGAATTGCCTAGTGTGACGCCACCTGACACCAGGCAATTTTATTCAGTTTAAGGGGGGCACTGCCTTGAAGGGGCGAGACCCCTTTGGACAAGCTGGGGTCCCGATTGATCAAGGGTACGTTCAACGCGGGGTCCGCCCAAGCGCAGAATGAAATCGTCTGAAACTGTGATACAACTTTAGTATATAAAGTGAGACTGATTATCAACTCTTGCTGAATTGTAAAATCGATTTAAGTGTCTTAGAAGGCTACCCTGGCATCTCTTTTTAAGATCATAAGAACATAAGAATGAAGGAGACTGCAAGAGACCATAAGGCCTATACTAAGCAGTTCCATGTCTATTACCACCTGTCATCCCCATGCATAAACTTGTCTAACCTTTTCAAGTACATGGTTACTAAGTCTATTCCATTCGTTAACCACTTCACTGGTAAACCAATTCTTTCCTATTTTCTTCTTAAATCTAAATTTGTCCAATTTAAATCCATTACTTTGAGACCTGCCCTGTGGTTTATTATGATGACCTTGTTTATGTTATCCTTGTTAAAGCTTGTGACCCACTTGAACACCTCTATTAGATCACCCGGCACTTAACGTCTTTCCAGAGAGTGTAAGTTGAGGAAAGGAGTTAGTATCCTTTGGAGTTCGCCTGTAGGCCCGGTGTTTTGGTCCCTGCCAAGCTATTTCATTCAGTCGTACAAAACCCATGTCACAGTCAAGAGGACCTGTTTCTCAACCACTCCACTCTCGCAAGTAACTCTAAAGTTACTCTGTTACCATTTTCAGACATAGGTAACTCTAGTGTATCTAAGTGAACTCTTTCTCAAGGGTTCTGTGGTATAGGATATGATAGCATAGGAGCAGGCTTAAGTGTATTTCCTTATATACGCGTACTTCTCCTACCGTTAGATGATTTTAATAAGTTGCGGGGTTGGAGAAAGAGGAAGGTTGTTCTGACTGTTACCAGGAAACACGCGTACTTGTCCTGTCGTCATGTGATTTTATTAATTTGAGGGGATGAGGGGGGGGGGGAAGAAAGGCATAACCCTCCGGAACCCGTGTCAACGGTCGCGTGAGTCCGTTACTCTTTGACGGTACCCGGAAGACGACTTGACGTCACGTCGTGTGCGTTCACGTCGTATTTTTCACCTTGCTTGGCCTTTGAAGTTCTCACCTCGGTGCTGCTGGCAATCTATTATACCAACAACATAATAGCAAGAAATTTAATAGAGTGCAGTTTGATTCATACCACTAGTAATCAAAATACCAACCTACATAAAGGCTTGTACAAACTTGATAATTTCATTTGTCAAGAAATTAGTAAGATAATATCATGTAAAATGTAATTCAACAAATTGACTTAATGTCGCCCTATATAAGTAGTAGAAACAGTGACCCTTGGCGAATGTGACCTGATGTCGCCCGACCATCGTAAGATAATTGACAATGACCTTCCGCTCTCTTTGGCGACTGTGACCTGATGTCGACCATCGTAAGATAATTGACGATGACCTTCCGCTCTCCTTGGCGAATGTGACCTAATGTCGCCCGACCATCGTAAGATAATTGACCATGACCTTCCGCTCTCTAGGGGGTAATTGGTCGGTATGCTTATTCAAAACTGTCCTGGTTCCTTTGTATTATGTATATAATGCCTATGTATTCCTATCACTATGTACTTGTTGCACTGAAGATGTAATATACGAAAGCGCTCTGCTTCGTTAGTTTCTTTTTCCAAGTGGTCTACTTTGCATATAATATATATATATATATATATATATATATATATATATATATATGTATATACAAAATATAAAATACAAGCTTTCGGTTGAGTCATACAACCATCTTCAGGTAAGTAAGATTACATATACAAAACTGGAGTATAAATACAAGTAAAAAAGGGGAACTAGGAGAGTTAGGAGTCAGGTATCCTAGTTCCCCTTTCTTGCTTGTATTTAAACTCCTGTTTTGTATATGTAATCTTACCTGAAGATGGTTGTATGACTCAACCGAAAGCTTGTATTTTATATTTTGTGTTATTTTTTTTTTCGATACAATAACATCATGGATCTCGGAAGTCTTGTGTTTGACCTCCCCTCAAGAATCAAACAAACTATTAGAAAAATTGAGAATATCACTAAGAAGATAGTGGATATTGAATTAGCTCTGCTCTTCAATCGAACATGTTTACAAGAAAACTTACTGCCCATTTATACTAATATATGTATATATACATGTATATATATATATATACATATATACCTATATATATACATATATATATATATATATATATGTATATACATATATATATATCGTGATATCATGACAGGTGTATGAATGGTAAGAATGGAAAGACACGATTGGAAACAAGAGACTTTATTCCTGACCGGTTTCGCCTTTCAAAAAGCCTCGAAGGCGAAACAGGTCAGGAATAAAGTCTCTTGTTCCCAATCGTGCATTTCCATTCTTACCATTCATATATATATATATATATATATATATATATATTGTATATATATATATATATATATATACTGTATATATATATAATATACACACATATATATATATATATATATATATATATGTATATATGATGTAAGCGGAGTAGGAAACACAGGAGTCCTGGTCTTGAGTTTATTCCTGACTAGTTTCGCAGATATGCTTTATCGGGAGCCGGGGCAACGACGCCTGACCTGAGATGCCAAATCATTTAACAAGTCTCTTCTTTTGTTTACATGTATAACAATTACTCATATCACCTACCATTGAATGAAAAAACCAATATGCATTTAGAATATTCCATGTTGACATACTTGGGGTATTGGACAGCTTCCGGTATATGCTGATTTTTTTTATTCAGTACGTGACAACACGGTAGACAACACCTTGTGAGTCACGAGATAATGGAAATAGTATAGAGTACGAAACTTGAGTTCGGCCTTGGGGTAGGCCAACATCAACTGTGGGTTGCTTACGAGCTGCTGCCGCACCTGGGTCAACCATCTTGTTCCCCCTGGATACCAACATAACCCGGTATTCAGTTGAAGGCCATATATGCCTTGCTTTTCAAGTTTCTGCAGAAGCGTGGGTATAGATAGATATATATATACATATATATATATATATATGTATATATAATATATATATGTATATATAGAGAGATTTATATACAAAGGATTACAAAGGAGGAGCATGCCGACAGGAGACCTTTTGATCCATATCTAGTTCGGATGCGAAAAAAAAATCATATTAATAATGAAATAATAAATAAAAACTATAATAATGTAAATAACAAATAAATTACATAAAGAAATGCATAGGTATAGTTAAATAGTAAACAAACAGGTAAATAGTAAATAATAATAAATTGACATATAACTAATAATAAATGAAAATCAGACAGACAAATGATAACAGAACAAAAACAAATAATATAAGATAAATTATAATCATTACAGCATCTTAGGTATTTATCTAAATGATTCTTAAAGCTTCGAACTGAACTACATTGCACTACCTGTGCAGGAAGTTTATTCCATTCATTAACTACACGGTTGGCAAAGTTGTTTCTACCTACTTCCAAATTGAATCTATTTCCGGACAGTTTGAGACCATTGTTTCTTGTCTGATTCTCATTCAATGTGAAAATTTGGTCACTTTTGATGTTGTCAATTCCCTTTAAAATCTTAAAGACCTGTATCAAGTCACCTCTGAGTCTACGCTTTTTTAGGGAAAACAGATTCATATGTTTTAGTCGATTTTCGTATGATTTATTTTTGATATTTGGAATCAGTTTTGTGGCTCGCCGTTGTACTTTTTCCAGTCTGTCAATGTCTTTAATGAGATTCGGTGACCATACGGAAACAGCATATTCCAAATGTGGACGAACTAACGATTTATATAGCTTGTTAATGAGTGATGGACTTTTGAAATCAAAAGATCGCGTAATCAGTCCCAGAATCTTATTTGCTTTCTCAGAGGCTGAAATACACTGCTTGGATGGTTTGAGGTCGTTACTGATAATTACGCCGAGATCTTTTTCACTATCCACTTATGTTAACGAATTTCCAAATAACTTGTAATCGTACTTACTGTTATTTTTACCTATGTGCATTACCTTGCATTTACTTGTGTTAAATTTCATTAGCCACTTATCAGACCATTGCTGTAATTTATCTAAATCTTCTTGAATATCTAATTGGTTTGAGTGATCATTTGCCACTCCGCACAGTTTTGTGTCATCAGCAAATTTGGAAACAGTAGATTTTAGTCCATGGTCTATATCATTTATATATACTATGAATAGAAGTGGCCCAAGAACGGAACCCTGAGGAACTCCACTTGCAACACTTTTCCATCCAGAAGTTTTTCCATTTAAAACAACTCTCTATTTTCGACCATTCAACCAATTACTAGTCCAACCTAATAGGCTACCACTTATTCCATGCAAAGCTAATTTAGTAAGTAGTCTTTCGTGTGGGACGGTATCAAAAGCTATATGTATATGCATATATATATATATATATATATATATATATATATATATATATATATACATACATACATACATATACCAATGCTTTTTCCCCCTTACAAGGGAGGTAGCCAAAAAGGGAAAGGCATAAATTCATTTCCACCCATTCCATCCCTGAATACACTCCACACCCCTCCACCCACCCTCTTATCTGAGCACCTCCTGGATGACGGATCATCCCTGCACCTTGTCCACTGCCCTGGGTCAGAAGCAGTGTCGCAAGACACAGCACATTCACAGCAAGGCCGCTTCATTAAATCGGTGACCCCCCCCCCTCTCCGTCCCCCCATTGCATAAAAGGAGAGGACGGGGAGAAATCCCTTCATACTCTCCCAAACTCTGCCACCAAGTTCCTCAATCCCTCCTCCGATCTTGCCACAAGTGCAGTGTCGTCCGCAAACAACAGCTGGCTCACCTCCCACTTCTCTCCATTTTCTTTAACCATCTTCAATGCCTTGCCCACTACCCTTGCATTTACCTCTCGCACCACCCCATCCATGTATAAGTTGAACAGCCTAGGTGACATAACGCATCCTTGACGAAGTCCCACCTTTACCTCGAACCACTCACTCTCTCCATTTCCAATCCTGACACAAGCTGTACTACTCTCATAAAAACTCTTGACAGCTCCCAGAAGCTTTCCTCCTATCCCGTATATCTGCATAACCTCCCACAGTGCCTTTCTGTCTACCCTATCATAAGCCTTTTCCAGATCCATAAAAGCCCAAAAAATATCCCTCCCCTTTCCTATAGCTTTCTCACATATCTGTCTTACCACAAAGATCTGATCTACACAACCTCTACCTGTCCTAAATCCACACTGTTCCTCACCAATTACTCCTTCTGTTCCTCTCCTAATCCTCTCAATCAAGATCTTCCCATAAGCCTTCCCAACTACACTTAACAAGCTAATCCCTCTGAAACTACTACATTCACACTTGTCCCCTTTTCCCTTGTAAAGAGGAACTATACAGGCACTCCTCCAGTCCTCCGGCATCCTACCCTCTCTCCAGCAAACATTAAATAACCTCACCAACCAGTCCACCATCACTGAACCTCCCTTTTTCAGACATTCTGCATGGCATCCATCCATTCCAGGTGCCTTACCTGCTTTCATCATCTTAACAACTGCCTTCACCTCATCCTTCCTTATTTCCCCTCCATTCTCCTCACTCATCACTCTCATTTTCTTCGCATTTCCTACTGCAGCTATCTTTCCTTCCCTATCCTCCTTCACATTTAGCAACTCCCTAAAATATTCTGCCCATCTACCCCTTATTGCCTTCTCTTCCATTATCATCTCTCCATCTGCATCTTTTACCTTTTCTTCTCTACTTGATTCGCCTCCTCTTCCTCTCTTAATTTCTTTCCAAAACATCTTTTTATTACTTTCAAAATTTGCTGTCATACTCTTACCCCATTTCACATCTGCTCTCCTCTTTGCAACCTTTACCTTTTGCTTTACTTCTCTTTTCTTTGTACCTCTCATATGACTCCCTCGTCCTATTTTGTAACCAATCTGTGAAAGCTCGCTTCTTCTCTTCTACAACCTTCTTTGTTTCCTCATCCCACCATTGACTACCCTTTCTTCTATTTCCCCCTGTCCTTCTTGTTCCACACACCATCCTTGCACACTTTATGACTCCCTCCTTGAACCATCCCCATTCCTCCTCCACACCCAGCTCTACTCTATCCTTTACTCCCTCCCACTCTTCCTTCAGCTTCTTTCCGTACTCCTTCTTTTCCTTTTCATTCAAAGAGTTCACTCTAAGAACCTCCCTATCTTTTGTCCTTTTCCTCTTTCTCCATCTATCCTCCACTCTCAACTTACCTTCCACCAAAAAATATCTGATATTCCCCCACCCTCTCCCCTTAGCACATGTACATCCTTAACTCTTCCTATCATAATCCTATTTACCACTACATAATCCATTAGCGCTCTATCTACCACCCTTCCCTCCACCACCCTCTCCCATGTGTACTTATGCTTGACTTTCTTCCGAAATACTGTATTTGCTATCATCAACTCTCTTTCTAGACACATTTCTACCATCAACTCTCCACTACGATTCTTTCCTGGAACTCCACATTTCCCAACCACTCCATCGATTGGACCATTTCCTACCCTAGCATTAAGGTCTCCCAGTACTATTACATTGACATTTCTTCGTAAATCCTCTATGCACACATTTAGATCTATCCAAAAGGCCTCCCTTTCTTCTACACTCTTCTCACTGCCAAGCCCATATGCACTTACAAAGACCCACATCTCCTTCCCCAGTTTCACCTTCATCCACATTATCCTTGAGGAAACCTCCTTCCACTCCACTACCCGTTTACCTATCTCTTCACTTACTAGAATAGCCACCCCTTCCCTCCCTCGCCCTCTCTTCACTCCTGATAACCTCCCACTTACACTCCCAAACTTACACTCACCCTTCCCCTTCAACTTAGTTTCACTCAAAGCCAACACATCCATCTTTATAGGGGCGCCCCATATAGACTCTAAAGTATCAACTGCATGCTACTTTGCCACAATAACAAGCAGCCAATACCCCAGACGGTATATATATTATATATATATATATATATATATATATATATATATATATACATATATTGGAAATTGGTATGTTATAATACATTTGTAAATGTTCACTATAAATTTACTATTGGAGGAATAATATTCTGCTGAAGAGTACTACAGATAGTAGTCGAAATATACTGTACTTCCGATATTATTTCTCCGATACTGGGTTTATAGTGAAAATATATATATATATATATATATATATATATAATATATATATATATATATATAATATATATATATATATAATATACATATATGTATAATTATATATTATATATATGTATATGTATATATATATATATTGAATATATATATGTATACATATGAATATATACATATATAATTATGTGTATATATAATATATATATATATATATATACATATATATATACATATAAATTTTTGTGTGTATACATATATGTATACATATGAATATATATATATGTGTATACCTGTTGTATACCTGTGTATACCGTTATGGTATAACCGTTAAGATATGGTGTGGGTGAGAGCACCGCTGGACACCAGTTGTATACCTGGAGTATACCAGTGTATATCAGTGTAGTACGGTTGAATAACCGTTAAGATATGGTGTGGGTGAGAGCACCGCTGGACACCAGTTGTATACCTGTTTGTATACGTAGGGAGTCTTAATGTGGCGAGATAGACTCCATGGTGGGAGCTTTTTATTTATTCTAAAGAACAAGATATTCAGTTTGGTACAAATGCAAATGGGATGCCCATTGGGGCTAAATATAATAAGTGCCAGGCCTTGACCTAGGGCACGATAGCTCTGACCTCCGGCCGGTAGGTTCGTGACCTACCCAGCCTCTGGCAGTAGGTTCTTCACCTACTCCAGCTCTGCCTCATTACATGGGTATCATAGAATATATAGGGTTAGAAGGGTTGCTGTAAGCAAGGGCGTTAGTCTTGTTAATCTATGGATTGGGGACGGTTTAGATATATAAGGGTTAGTTGTATAATTGGTGGATATTGTTAGGTATATTATATCTATGTTAGTTTATGCGTAATACACTAGGGCAGTTATAATAAAAGGATTTATGATACGTGTCTGGTGACACTAGGTATCTATACTTGTTTGCCTTCAAATTGTGCTGTGTTAGGGGTGCATGTCGTGGGAAATGCAAGGTAATGCAAGGTAAGCAAGAGGAAGTCTCGCTCTGTTACAAGCATGTGGATCACGTGCGTGGTGGGTGATGATTAATAATGGTGTGGTATACATTGCCTCCCTGACCTTTTTGAGGTACGTCCTCGTACCTTGGGTTAAGGTCGTGACAGTGGGGATGGCATACATAATTAATATATGATAATTTGTAAGTTTGCTAGTGGGTGATATTGATCAACAAAATATGTTTGAATGAGTAAAAAGGTGGGATTTTTTACGTATATTATCATATTTTTTTTTTTTCAGTAAGCTATGTACAAAACATTTTACACTAGTATAATCTCTTTTCAATGAGGACAAATTTCACTGTTCACCATACACTTGTTTCTCTGTTCAATGAGAATTTATTTTATAATCTCTTTTCTATGAGATAGTACTATTTCACTACAGTCATAGCTTACTGAAGACATGACATCCTAAGTGGTTAGTGTGTTTTTAATTAATATGTTAGTTTGTGTAGAGCTAAAAATACATATTATTATTTAATAGACATATAAACTTATACAAGTTTGTTATTTATGAGAATGGTTATTGGCTAAGATTGTGTAGAGCTAAAAATACATATATAACATTCTATATTTATTTAAGGCAGTTAATTTATTTTATTTTATTTATTTATTGATATATTTTTATTTATTCATCTTGTTTGAGTGGGTGGGGTTTTGAGTGTATTATTCCGGGGCTTCACGGTCGGAAGGAAGTAGAGAAGTACTTTTATAGTTATTTAAAAAAAAAAAAAATTTAAGGAAATGATCGTGAGGACCTATCCCATCGAATCGCATGACGTCCTGCGTCCGAAGGGGGAATAATTTTTAAGTGTTGGTTATGTTCATCTTGGGAATTGTCGTTGTATATTGATTTATCTTAATTTACTATGTTTCGGGTGACTGCCTGGGAGATTTCTTCGCAGTGACATTTTGATATTCTAATTCTACGTTAAAATTGAAAAATTATTTGTAAGTTAAAATTACATAGTGGATGTTTTGAATTTCTGTAATTGTAACTAATAGATAGTTCTACGTGAGCTAATTTACATTTAAAAAAAAATTACATTTGTTATGCATATACATTATGGGTGTATGATGTACAAGAATAAAATAATAAATTTGGGGTACTTAACGCAGGTCTGCGCTGAATTCTGGGTAGCACTGGTTGGTTCCGTGGGCGGATGTGAGACTGTCGTGGGCTGAGGTGAGGATTCCTAGCTGGTGTTGGAACATTGCTTGGGCAAGCAATTTTCGCGAGTAGCTCGAGCCAAGGGTGGCGGTGGGTGGTGGGTGATGTTGGGTGGTTGGGGTTGGTTACGAGTAGCGAGAATGCTGACCCGATGCGAAGAGCAGGTATGTTAGGCGGGTCCGGGCCTAACTGATGTGAAGCTGTGGTCTGGGTGGAAGGGGTGGGGGTGGAGGCTGGTTTCTCGTCCGGCTTCTGAATTATATATAAAAAAAAGGGGGGATTAGTGGGAGTCTATGGTTTATACTCACGGAGATTGGTGACGGTAGTTTGGGTGGCGAACGAGTGTCTCGTCGGCCTGGGTTTTCGTCTTGGTTTGGAGTCGTGAAGAGGTGCGGTGTAGAGTTGACCGGTTCTTCTATGTCGCTGTAGATATCTGTCTACAGAGACTATGGTAGCGTACTGCCACCAGGTGGTTCAAAATCGAATGGGTTCGATTTCACCACCGTTGCTCCTTCTGAATGTTCTGAATGGTAGGCGTGGCTTGAATGACTGAAGAATGTATTCGGCCTTCTGTGGTAGGCATGTGTGAAACCAGTGTTTCGTGGTATAAGGTAGGCTTGTATCTTCGGAGGTTGGAATAGAGTACCGCTCGCCAGTTGGATTGGTTGTGTAACCTTGTGTAGTATGGCTGATGACGGCGCTTCTATTCAGTACGTGGGCGAACCGCTGCTGCCGCCAGTTGTATACCTGTTGTATACCTGTGTATACCGTTATGGTATAACCGTTAAGATATGGTGTGGGTGAGAGCACCGCTGGACACCAGTTGTATACCTGGAGTATACCAGTGTATATCAGTGTAGTACGGTTGAATAACCGTTAAGATATGGTGTGGGTGAGAGCACCGCTGGACACCAGTTGTATACCTGTTTGTATACGTAGGGAGTCTTAATGTGGCGAGATAGACTCCATGGTGGGAGCTTTTTATTTATTCTAAAGAACAAGATATTCAGTTTGGTACAAATGCAAATGGGATGCCCATTGGGGCTAAATATAATAAGTGCCAGGCCTTGACCTAGGGCACGATAGCTCTGACCTCCGGCCGGTAGGTTCGTGACCTACCCAGCCTCTGGCAGTAGGTTCTTCACCTACTCCAGCTCTGCCTCATTACATGGGTATCATAGAATATATAGGGTTAGAAGGGTTGCTGTAAGCAAGGGCGTTAGTCTTGTTAATCTATGGATTGGGGACGGTTTAGATATATAAGGGTTAGTTGTATAATTGGTGGATATTGTTAGGTATATTATATCTATGTTAGTTTATGCGTAATACACTAGGGCAGTTATAATAAAAGGATTTATGATACGTGTCTGGTGACACTAGGTATCTATACTTGTTTGTCTTCAAATTGTGCTGTGTTAGGGGTGCATGTCGTGGGAAATGCAAGGTAATGCAAGGTAAGCAAGAGGAAGTCTCGCTCTGTTACAAGCATGTGGATCACGTGCGTGGTGGGTGATGATTAATAATGGTGTGGTATACACATAGATTATATAATATATAATATATAATATATATAATATAATATATATGTGTGTGTGTGCATACATGTATGTATACATATGAATATATATATATAATTATCTTTGTATATATAATATGTGTATACATGTATGTGTACATATGAATATATACATATAATTATGTGTATATATATAATATATACATATACATATATATATATATTGTGTGTATACATGTATGTATACATATGAATATATACATATATAATTGTGTATATAATATATATATATATATATATACATATATATACATATATATAATTTTGTGTATACATGCATGTATAGATATGAATATATGAACATATAATTATGTGTGTATATAATATATATACATATATATGTATATGTATATATATATATATATATATATATATATATATGTATATATATATATATA
>NW_027467760.1:492500-517500 GCF_046742065.1 Oratosquilla oratoria | reverse complement strand
GCAAATTTTCCACTGTATTCCCTGGGCTTCCCTCGGCTGAATAAAATCTTCGACCGACCTCTTTCATCTGTATGAGGTTCTCCAAGAAGGACATTTTCGCACTAAGGGATGATTTTTATTTCCTCTTTTTTTTCTTCTTCTTCTATTTATGTTTTATTTATTTGTATTTTTATGTAAGAATCGGGAGGCTCTTCTGGGTCTTATAGTCCAATACTTTCATCAGAGAACCCTACCTGGACGGCTTCTGCGTCCAGGAACTTGCACTGACCATTTTGAGTTCGTGTTGAGGATCTTCCTTCTTGGGGTCGCGTCTCATCGTCTTGGTCCTGTTGCCTCCAATCGTCAGAAGCGCCGAGAGAAACGAGGCATGGCAGCGGTGAAAGAAAACGGGTATCATAGATGATATCGATGAAAGCGTAACTAAAGGCGACTTTTTTGTCGTATCAATATATGAACGTATGTATGGATATATGTATGTATACATGTATGTGTGTATATGTATATATATATATATATATATATAATATATATATATATATATATATATATATATATACACGGCATTTACATTACATATAGGTATTGTGTATGTACATATATAAAAGATATATATATATATATATATATATATATATATATATATATATATTGTGTGTGTGTGTGTGTGTATTTTACTAGGTGTATCTTACGGGAAGGGGAGCTATGCTCGTGGTGTGTGTATATGTGTATATATATATATATATATATATATATATATATATATACACACGGCATTTACATTACATATAGGTATTGTGTATGTATATATATAAAAAGATATGTATATATATATATATATATTATATATAATATATGTGTGTGTGTTTGTGTGTGTATGTGTATTTTACTAGGTGTATCTTACGGGAAGGGGAGCTATGCTCGTGGTGTCCCGCCTTTGTATCTCTCATTGTCTAGTTTGCTCTTAAATTCGTGTACTGTTTTTGCAGACACTGTTGTTTCGTCCATTTTGTTCGAAAAGCAAAATACACTCGAAAATCATACATTTCATCTTTTTATAGGTAAGTTTCATTGAAATGTCAGCTTTGTGTATTAGTTATAATTGTTTAAACTTCAATATGTTATCACAGAAAAAATATGCCTGATAGAAAAATTCTGAAAACATATTTGGAATCAGCAGTGTTTTTTTTAATCAAGTTGACCTCCTTTTGCTTGTGGGACAGGTATTTTGATCAAATTTGTTGACCAGTGTAATTCTTCATTGAGGTGAAAATTAAAATTTGTACTTTTATCGTAAGGTCTTCTTTTTTCGTAAATTAAAGTGTTCAGCGGATCCACGGCGAGAACAACCGGTCTATCCCTGTATACATGTTCGATTTTTTTGTGAGGAGGGTTGATGGGGCTCAGAAATTTACCTTACGAAGACGTTCTTAGGCACCTAAATTTACACTCGCTGGAGATGCGTTGAGTGTGTGGGGGGGGGACCTACTAGAGGTATACAAATGGATCAGTGGCTTAAACAAGGGTGATGCAGACAAGGTCATCACATTAAAAGAGCAGGGCAGGACTTGCAGTAATGAATTTAAATTGGAAATTTTTTTTTACTTAAGAAGCAAATAGGCAAAAATTGGTTTACCAATACTGTGGTTAACGGATGTAATAGACTTAGTAACCATAAAGTGAATGCTGAAACTATCGGTTGTCTTAAGGGATGGTAAGATAACCTTATGGATGAGGATGATAGGTGGTAATAGACATGGAACTGCTAAGTTTAGGCCTTATGGTCTCTTGTAGTCATCTTCATTCATATGTCCTATATTCTTACGTTCAAAACTTGTATATTATACATTTGGACAATGACCGTGAGATCTTGGCGTGGCGGACGCAATTACCTCAATCCCCACTAAAAGGTTTCGATGGTTATTCTGTACAGCTAGCAACGTAAGTAGGAGTAGGAAACACAGGAATCTTAGTCTGAGGTTATTCTTGCATATCTGCGAAACTAATCAGGAATAAGCTCAGACTAAAATTCCTGTGTGTCCTACTCCCACTTACGTCAGTCTGTTAGACTGTCTCAACAAGAGATAGTAACGTCCAATTCTACTGACCTCGGGCACTGAGTACTGCAGCAACCCACGTTTATCAAACACTTACTCAGGTGTTCTAAGATAATGAGGTCTGAGTGGAGAAGAGCCTCACACGTCTTATAAGGTGAATAAAATGAAACGTACAGGAAGACATTCTCTGGAACGAAGGTGTCCCTGCATCTCATCACGTAGACTTAATCCGGATTGTATTTAAATCTCTTTATGAAAATTTTACGAGGGTTCACGTGGAATGAAAGTTTATTTTTTTAACTAAAGGAAGAAATGGTGTACGCGTGTAAAGATAAATCTATGAAACAGACATGAACCCGTCATTAAGATAACTCTTCTGACTTAAGGGATCTGGTTGCCGCCAGACGGTTCTATTCAGGTAATGGCAAGATCCGCGTTGATAAAGGTCTCGAGGGCTTCTTACTCAATAACTTCGCCGTGTCTTTACTAATTTTATTCTGGTTAACGGTTGGTGGTTGAAAATAGTCCCTCCGGAGGCGTGGGTTCGATTCCCACCGCTGCCACCATATGTTGTAGTCCCACATTAAGTTTGTATTCATCCAATTGTATTCACCGAAGACCAGGACCTACTCGTATAGGCTTTAAGCGACTCTGACTCAGTTCACTTTCAATATTACTTTATCAGTACATATTGAATATATACGCCAAATACGTCATACGCAGTACGCAGAGCTACGCATGTGTATGAATTTAATTGTATTACGCAAACCCCGTCCCTGCTTCTACATCGGTCAAACCAATTCAAATACGCATGTTGAGGGTCTGCGCAGCCGTTCCAACACGTGCAGATGTAGGACAGAGTTGAGACATGAACCGAAAGCCGGATATACAGAAGACGCAGAACTATACTGCGCACATCAAACGATATAAACATGGCCACACGGGCACACTTACTCGATCTCAGTAACAACAAATTTGGGACATAAACAACACTGGGTTGGAGGGTGCATACCTTACCACACACCCATATCCCCCTTCCCCGCCTCCAAGTCCCCCCCTCCCCAGTGTGCCATTTTAGATAATGGCGTATAATTATTGCAGCAAAGATGAATGTATTACGCTTGGGCAGTTATGCTGATGCGCGCGTGTTTACAAACACACACACATGCACGTGCACAACCATATATTACACACATACACACACACACACACACACACGCACGCACACACACACGCACGCACACACACACACACACACACACATACAAACACACACACGTATATATACATGCACACACACACACACACACACACACACACACACACACACACACACACACACACATATATATATATATATATATATATATATATATATATATATATAAATGTGTGTGTGTGTGTGTGTGTATGTGTGTGTGTGTATATATCCATCCATACATACGTACATATATTGATGCGACAAAAAAAAAATCGTCTCTAATCACACTTTCATCGATGTCATCCATGATAACCGTTTTCTTTCACCGCTGTCATGCCTCATTTCTCTCGCCGCTTCTGACGATCGGAGGCGCCAGGACCAAGACGACGAGACGCGACGGCAAGAAGAAGGATCTTCAAGAGGAACTCCAGATGGTCCGCACAGGTTCTTGGACGCAGAAGCCGTCCAGGTCAAATTTTCTGAAGGAAATGTTGGACCATGAGAACCACAGGAGTCTCCCAGATGTTTAGAAAAAGTAAACAGATAAATAAATAGAAGAGGAAAAAAAAGAGAGGAAAAAAATCACTCCCTCAGTACAATGACGTCCTTCTTGGAGAACCCCGCACAGATAGAGGAGGTCGGTCGCCGATTTTATTCAGCTGAGGGAAGCCCCGGAAATGCAATGGAAGATTTGCACGGAATCTCGAATGTTTCGAGATATGGTGCAATTCAATCAATGCATTCACTGGGGCTTCTCCTTAGACGAATAAAATCGTTTGCCTTTCGCCAAAATCAAGAAGAAAGAAAAAATCGAAGGCCTCTATAGTACTCTTTCTGGATCGAGGCTGTCGTTTCTTTTTTATCTTAGGGAGTTTCCGTTTTCGACGCCAGTTAAAAAAGGAAAAAAAAGAAAAAAAAAAGAAAGAGAAAAAATCGATACAACTCTCTTCAGGTTCTCCATGACGTCACACGTGGATCCCATGCAACAGTTGTGACGTCACACTTAGATTCCATTGAACATGTGACGTCACACTTGGGTCACATGAAGCAAATGTGGAGCCGAAAAATTCTAGTCGATCGCCTTGACCACGACGGAATAGCCATTGAGATCCAGAAGATCCTCAAGACGAGCTCCAGGTGGTCCATACAGGTTCCTTGACGCAGAAGCCGTCCAGGTCGGGATTCGTGATGGAAGTGTCAGACTATGAGACCCAGAAGAGTCTTCCAATTGTTTAGAAAAGATAAATAGATAAATAAATAGAAGAAAAAATATATATAGATCAAGAGGCGGATGTTATCCATTGGCTGAGGGTGTCTTAGACTGTTTATGACGGACCTCGTTTCCGTGTGGATCACTGTAGGACCAAATATGACCAATTCATTGTCCAAAGCCCGCTAGATAGCGATGGCTTTGCCTTGGAGCGTGGAGGAGTCACTGACTCTCCTGCTGAAAATTAGACCATCATTCACGAAGACAGATCCCTTCAGTGTGCTGCCTGATGGAGTCTACGGAGATCATCTTTGAAAAGACAGCGCATTCTGGTCACGTCACGTTTTGGATCTGGGCTTCGGCCTGTACGCAGGCACGTGCAGGGTCGCGATGGCTCTTCCTTCCCGGAGTGTCTATAAGAATGAATTCTGCAGGTGGTGACTGCTACGGCGATGGACACGGTTATTCTAGATACGGCAGGCCCATACCCTTCTCAAGAAGAACAGACCGCATAAGAACATAAGAATGAAAGAGACTGCAAAAGACCATCAAGCCTACACTAGGCAGTTCCATTTCTATTACCACTTATTATCCCAATCCATAAAATTGTAGTTGTCCTTAATGAGGTGTGATGGTGGCGAGATCCATATGAGTGTCTGGATGGATGAAGGTCCTGATTGTGCTGGAGTTAATTCTCATTACTCTTTTACTGCGGAGGAGCTGTTTCTCTCGTTTAATAATTCTTCATTTGGGTGAAAATGAAAAGTTGTGTTTTTAGTCGTAAGGTCTTCTTTTCCGTAAATTAAAGCGTTCAGTGGACCAACGGCAAGAATAACAGGTCTATCCCTGTTTACTTGTTGGACTTTATGTAAGAAGGGTTGATAGGGCTCAGAAATTTACCTTACGAAGACATTCTTAGACACCTAAATTTACACTCTCTGGAGATACGTGCAGGGTGATCTAACAATTATATCCAAATGGATCAAGGGCTTTAACAAGAGTGATGTAGAGAAGGTCATCACATTAGAATAACAGGATAAGACTAGCAGTAATGGATTTAAATTGGACAATATTTTACTTAAGAAGCAAATAGGCAAAAATTTGTTCACCAATACTATGGTCAACAAGCGGAATAGAATTGGTAACCATGTAGTAAACACTGAAACTATCGGTTGTCTTAAGAGATGGTTAGATAACTTTATGGATGGGCATGATAGGTGGTAATAGACATGGAAGTACGTAGTTCAGGCCTCTAGATCTCTTGCAGTCTTGTTCATTCGCATGTTCTATGTTCATATGTTCAAAATTTGTCTATTTTACATTTGGACAAGGACCGTGAGATTTTGGCGTGGCGAACGCAATTGCCTCAATCCCCACGAAAGGGTTTCTATGGTTATTTTATATAGATAGCAGCGTCCAAATCTACTAACATCGGGCACTAACTACGGCAGCAGCCAACGTTTATCAAATACTTTATCAGGTGTTCTTATGCAATGAGGTCTGAGTGGAGGAGAGCGTGAATAAAATGCAACATACATGAAGGCATTCGCTGGGACGAAGGTGCCCCTGCATCTCATCAGGTGGACTTAATCTGGATTGTAATTAAATCTGATTTTGAATGTTTTACGAGGGTTCACGTGCAATGAAATTTTCTTTAAATATCTTAACAAAACGATTAAGTGGTGTACTCGTGTAAAGATAAATGTAAAATACAAAACTGAACCCGTTATTAAGATAACACCCTTGACTTATGGGGTTCTGGTAACCGCCAGACGGTTTTATTCATGTGATGGCAAAATCCTCGCTGAGAACTGCATCGAGGGCTTCTTACTCAATACCTTCGCCGCGTCTTTACTAATTTATTGTGGCTGACGCTTGGTACCTCAAAATAGTTTCTTCGGAGGCGTGGGTTCGATTCCCACCGCTGTCATCATATGTTGTAATCACATATTAAGACTACAACACAATTGTATTTACCTAAGGCCAGGCTCTACTGGTACAAGCTTTAAGCGACTCTGACCTACTTTACTTTCAGTATTACTTGATCAGTGGATATTGCATATATACGCCAGATACGTCATACGCAGTGCGTACAACTGCGCATATATATATATATGTATATATATATATATATATATATATATATATATATATACATATATTTAATTCTATATCGCCAGCCCTATCTTTGCCTCCTCATCGGTCAAACTCAATGATACACATATGTGTAAACCAACCTAAATACGCTTCTTCATCTTCATCGGTCTGCGAAGGCGTTCCAACACGCACGGATGTAGGACAGAGTTGAGACATGCACCGAAATCCGGATATACAGAAGACCCAGAATTATACGACGCACATCAAACGATGTAAACATGGCCACACGTGCACATTTCCTCGATCTCAATAACAACAAATTTGGGACATAAACTACCTACAAGGGTTTGGATGGTGCTTACCTTACCACCACCCATATATCCCCCCCTACTTACCCACACACACCTCCCCCTCCCCTGTGTTACATTTTGGATAATGGTGCATAATTATTGCAGCTAAGATGATTGTATATTGCGTGGGCAGTTATGTTGATGCGCGCGTGTTTACAAACGCGCGCGCGCAAACTTACATACATATATGCATACATACAAACACACACACACACACACACACACACACACACACACACACACACACACAAACCTGCGCACGCACACACACACACACACACACACACACACACACACACACACACACATATATATATGTGTGTGTGTGTGTGTGTGTGTGTGCAGACATGACAGAATTGAACAGACATCAAGAAAAATGCAGTTCTGCTCTTATTTAATGCTTAATATTATTCATAGTTACCTAATATGTTATATTTACCTAGATTTATGTTTCGGATTACATACAAGATTAATCAAGCATGACACGAACCAAAAGATCAGTAGATCTATCTGAATTTCAGTGAGGTCGTATTGTGGGTCAACATGAAGGTGTACTTAGCCAACGCAAAATATTCGAAAATCTGTCAATACCCCTTTCTACTGTACAATTCACCAGAGAGAGCAAGAAGGGCACATAACCTCATTCAGGTCGTCCCGGGCTCACAGAAAGAACCTTGCATCTTGTCAAAAGAAATGTCGAAGAGGATCCACGTTGCAAGGCCTCTGACATAGCAGCACAAGCTGATGTTAGTCCTAGAACAGGTGTCAGGTATCTCCACAAGCTGGGTTACTATGGCAGAGCTGCAAGAAGGAAGCAATTCCTTCGTCCAGCCAATATCAAGCGCAGAAAGGATTGGGCTGTTGAGGTGGGAGAGAGACCTATGGCCATTTGGAGCACTGTCATTTTCTCTGGTGAGTCACAATTCGCATTGTTTTCTGACACTGGAGGAGTGTGGACCTGGAGAGTCTGTAGTCAAGAGTTTGACCTCAAAGGACTGCAGCCATCAGTGAAACATGGGGACATTTCAATAATGGTGTGAGGTGCAATTTGGAGTGTTGGTCGATCAGAGCTTGTGGAGTGTCAAGGATACATCAATTCAAGCAAATATGTTTCCATACTAAAAGAAGGACTCATTCCAATATTCTCCAGTGGTAGAATGAGTAAAAATGTCTTCCTATTTATTGAAGATGGGGCTCTTTCTCACACTGCTAAAGCAGCACAAAATTAGTTGAGCCAAATGGGATCAGGAAACTTCCATAGCCAAGTCAGTCCCCGGATATGAGACCTATTGAACACGTCTTGAGTATATTAGACCGACAATTTCGCAAAAAGAATAGGAAGCTATCTTCAAAGCCCAAACTCTTAGGATTACTACGGGAAATATGGCAAGAAATCCCTCAGGATGATATTCGTTTACTAATCACTAGCATGCGTAGTAGGATCCCTGCATTGAAAAAAGCAAAGGGGATGTCAACCAAGTATTAGTTATTCACATTATGACCATTTATAAGCACTTTAATTGTATCAATTGCTTGTTTAATAAATTAAAAGATTTCTCTTGGTTTCTATTCAATTCTGTCATTCTGTATATATATATATATATATATATATATATTACAATTATGACCAACTCATTGATAATAGTTTAGGATTATATAAGTTAGATCAATATATTATCAATAATATAAATAGTACATATTTTAAAAGTTAATGTGATAATAATGTTCTGTTTCCACGACCTCGCCGAGTGACCCAACCTGAGCTTTCATGATTCGGAGAGGAGGGTAAATGTCTCTCTTGTCCTATTCATACTCTGTATCTCCACTTTTTTGTTCTCACTTTTCTGTACTCCTTGATAATGTGAATATATTACGAAAGCGCTCGGACTCCGTGTGTTTTTCTTCTTCCTAGTGGACTCTGCATATTTGTGATTCACGTGTGATTTGTGAAATTTGTGCATATATATATATATATATATATATATATATATATATATATATATATATATATATATATACATGCATGTATACATACTGTACATACTTACATATAATGATGCGCCAAAAAGTCTCCTTCAGTCACGCTTTCATTGATATCATCTATGATATCCGTTTTCGTTCACCACTGTCGTGCCTCGTTTCTGTCACCGGTTCTGACGATCGGAGGCGCCAGGACCAAGACGACGAAACGCGACGGTAAGAAGATCTTCGAGAGGAACCCCAGATGGTCCATACAAGTTCGTGGACGCAGAAGCCATACAGGTCAAGTTTCGTGATGGAATTGTAGGACCATAAGAACCAGAAGAGTCTCCCAATTATTTAGAAAGAATAAACAGATAAACAAGTTGAAAAAAAAAATGAAAAAAAAAATAATTCCCTCAGTGCGAAGACGTCCATCGTGGAGAACCCCGTATAGATGGAGGAGATCGTCGATGATTTTATTCAGCTGAGGGGAGCTCCGGAAATGAAATGGAAGATTTGTGCGCAATCTCGAAGGTGTGAGATATGGCGCAATTGAACTAATGCATTCACTTGGTCTTCTGCTCAGAGAAATAATTTATTTTTCTCCAAAATGATGAAAAGAAAATGTCGAGGGCCACCATGGTCCTCCTGTTGGATCCAGGGTTGGACCACGTGTTGCCGTCGTTTTCTCCTGCAAGATTGCAGGAAGTACTTCGAAGGCGGTTCCATGAAGGGAATGGTGGCGAAGATAAAAAAAAAAAAAAAAAAGGAACCATCGCTTACTTAAGAAAAAAGTAACATCGTTACAACTCTCGTCAGGTTTTCCATGACGTCACACGTGGATCCCATCTGACGTCACACTTGGGTCACTTGAAGCAAATGCGGAGCCCGATAAACCCAGTCAAGCGCCATGACCACGAGGGAATAGCCATCACGACTCTGAAGAATGCTTTCATTGTTTATATATATATATTATATATATATATTATATTTATATATATATATATATATATATATATATATATATATATATATATATATATGTGTGTGTATATGGAAGCCATTGTGGGATTTGGGACGCACTGTAGTAGCTGGTTGTGAGTTCGATTCCCGGGATCCGCTGCATGCTTCTTGAGTTGGTTCCCGACAGCCATGGCCAGGCGGCATGCCGCAACTGACAGGACTTCCCCTACCGGGGGTTTCTCACTTCCCACTTCGTGAGACTTTTTTGTTAAACGTGAGGTATACGCTCTCCATCTCGGGAAAGATCTTAGCCACGGTCATCCTGAACGGTTTTGAATAAGTTGCACAGGAAATCTCATCGAAATCGGAACCTCAAAGTAGGTTCCGGTCGACGTGATTTTGTGTGACAGTCAGCTACAGAAAAAGACTCCAGAACAGCAAAAATCTCTTTCTCTTGTACGATCTGGAGAAAGCGTATGACAGTGAATACATCTATGGTAACCATTTTCTATCACATTTGTCTGTTCTCGTTTCTCTCGCAATTTCCGACAATCGGAGGCGCCAGGACCAAAAGGACGCGACTCGACGCCAAGAAGGAGGATCACCAAGAAAGACTCCAGAAGCTGCATACAGGTTCTTGGACGCTGAAGTGGTCCTGGAAGGAAAAGAACTTGCGGGATCTCGTGAGGGAGTAAGAATTGGACAACGAAATGCAAAAGATTCTGATTGTTAAAAAAAAAAAAAAAAAAATAGAAGCAGAATGAGAGAAAAAAAAACTAATGAGAAATTGAAGAAAAATAATATCCAGCCCCGCAGTGCGAAGACGACCTTCTCAGAGAACCCGGTATAGATGGAGGGTGTGTGTCCAGGATTTTGTTCAGCTGAGGGGAGCCCAGGAAATGCAATAGAAGATTTGCGCGAAATCTTTAGGGTTTCGAGATATTGTGGAAACTAACCACTGGATTCACTGAGGCTCCTCCTCAGAG
Source organism: Oratosquilla oratoria (assembly GCF_046742065.1). Classification (NCBI taxonomy): domain Eukaryota; kingdom Metazoa; phylum Arthropoda; class Malacostraca; order Stomatopoda; family Squillidae; genus Oratosquilla; species Oratosquilla oratoria. Next base: position 506,677 of record NW_027467760.1, on the reverse strand, counting down.
GAATAGAATCTTATGCATAAATAAATAGAAGAATAAATAATCATCTGGACCTTTCATGGTGGCCAAGATTATTAAAAAAATAATTCCTTCGTTTCCCAACAAGAATCCGAACATGGAATGTTATGCTTCATTCTCACTTTCCATTCTTCTTGGCACCAGGGATACGAGCAAGGCTGGCTTCAATCAGGCAGCTTTTTGTGTTCAGAGGCAGTGTGTGTGTGTGTGTGTGTGTGTGTGTGTGTGTGTGTGTGTGTGTGTGTGTGTGTGTGTGTGTGTGAATACTGCACGTGACCCAAGTGTGACGTCATTACGGACTTGATGAGGCTTAGAATGAGCACCTAGGTATACCGCGGGACCTGGTAAAGATTTTACTATCAGCGTTGTTTTCATTTTATTATACTCATATCTACTTGTTTTATTCTATTTCATTAGTAGATGAGAACCGGGGTGTGGGGCATCCTTTTGGCATCCGAGTAACGCCAGTTATCTTATGGCTGCTACTTCCACGAGATCCATAATGTCACTGACCTCTTTTGTGGCCTCTACCGAGTGGCCCGTGTGCACGGTACTCCCACTAGCCACTTTTAGCTGGCGACTCTTTTTTTTTTCTGGGGACTGCCTTTGAACACAAAAAATTGCCTGATTGAAGCCAGCCTTACTGGTATCCCTAGTGCCCAGAAGAATGGAAAGTGAGTCTGAAGCATAACATTCCACGTTCGGATTCTTTTTAGAAAAAGAAGGAATTATTTTTTTTAATAATCTTGGCCACCATGAAAGGTCCAGTATATTACTTATTTCTTTACTTTTATATTTATATGTATTTAACTTTTGTGAAAGGTGAAAAATTCTATTCCTTCGAGGAGGAGCCCCAGTGAATGTAGTGGTTAGTTTCCATCATATATCGAAACCTTCGAGATTCCGCGGAAATCTTCCATTGGATTTCCAGGGCTCCCCTCAGCTGAATAAAAGCCTGGATAGACCCCCTCCTTAATCTCAACCGGGTTCTCTGAGAAGGACGTCTACGCACTGCGGGCTGGATATTATTTTTCTTCACCCTCTTGTTAGATTTTTTTTTTTTTTTTTCTCTCTTTCCGCTTCTCTCTCCTTTTTTTTTTTTTTTTTTTATCAGGATCTCTTGCGTTTCGTTTGTCAATTCTTACTCCCTCAGGAGATTCCGAAATTTCTTTTCTTTCCAGGACCACTTCAGCGTCCAAGAACCTGTATGCAGCTTCTGGAGTCTTTCTTGATGATCCTCCTTCTTGGCGTCGAGTCGCATCCTTTTGTTCCTTGCGCCTCCGATCGTCGAAAGTGGCGAGAGAAACAAGACCAGACAAATGTGACAGAAAATGGTTATCATAGATGTTTTCACTGTCATACGCTTTCTCCAAATCGTGGAACCTTTTTCTGTAGCTGGCTGGCACACAAAATCACGTCGACCGGAACCCATTTTGAGGTTCCGATTTCGATAAGATTTCCTGTGCAAGTTATTCAAAACCGTTCTGGATGATCGTGGCGAAGATCTTTCCCGAGATGGAGAGAAGATATCCTACGTTTCAGCAAAAAGTTCCATGAAATGGGAAGTGAGAAACCCCTAGGGGTAACCTCTGTCAGTTGTGGCATGCCGCTGGGTCTTTAGGCCGATACTTGGGTCACCTCCTCGCCTGGCCAGGGCTGTCGGGAACCAACTCAAGAAACACACAGGAGGTTCCGGGAATCGAACTTACGACCACCTGTTCATGAGTTCAACACCGTATCCACTGGGTTACAGTGCGCCCGAAATCCAACAATGGCTACCACCTATGTCTCGATTTTTTTAACAGAATGAGGGCATTCTTCAGAGTATTGATGACTATTTCGTCGTGGGCAAGGCGCTCGACTGGAATTATCTGGCCCTACATATGCTTCACGTGACCCAAGTGTGACGTCATATCTTTTATGTCACACATGTTCCATGGGATGCAAGTGTAACGTTATAGAGAACCTAATGGGAGTTGTAACGATTTTTTCCATGGAACCGCTGTCGAAGTACGTCCTGTAGTATTCCAGCGGAAACTCCTTAAGAGTAAAAAGAAATGACGGACACACGTGCGCCAACCCTGGACCCAACAAGAGGGCCAAGGAAAGACATCGATTTTTTTTTTTTTTCAAAGATAAAAAATGTTATTCCCCTGAGGAGAAGCTGCAGTGAATGCAGTGGTTAAATTGCCCAATATCTCGAAACCTTCGAGATTCCGCGCAAATCCTACATTGCATTTCCGGGGCTTCCCTCAGCTGAATAAAAATCTCAAACGACTTCTTCATCTGCACGTGGTTTTCCAAGAAGGAGGTATTCTCACTGAGGGGTTGATTTTTTTTTTCTCCCTCTTTTTTTTCTTTTTTATTTATCTGTTCATATTTCCTAATCCATCGGGAGACTATATTGACTCTCATAGTCCAACATTTCAATTACAAAACACGACCTACATGGCTTCTGAGTCCAGGAACCTGTATGGACCAGCTGGACTTGGTTCTTCTTGTCGTCGCGTCTCGTCGTATTGGTCTTGGCGCCTCCGATCGTCGGAAGTTCCTATAGAAACGAGGCACGACAGCGATGAATGAAAACGATTATCATAGATGATATCAATGAAAGCGTGACTAAAGGTGATTTTTTGTAGCACCAATACATTTACGTATATATATATGTATATATATATATATATATATATATATATATACATATATATATATGGTTGTCGCATAAGTTCGTTCGTTTTTCACATTTGTGTATATTTAAAAAAAATTGTGTTTCTTTTGTGAAAACAGTATTATTCTGTTACACGTTTATTCTTATCTATGTGCCTTTTCACTTTATATTAATTTCATTTCTCTTTATATATATATATGTATATATATATATATATATATATATATATGTATGTATATATATATATATATATATATATATATATATATATATATATATATATATTGGAATGTCAAATTGAAAAAAAAAATCATTTCCGACACCTACTTCTCCTTCAATATAATTGACATGAAAATGTATCTGAGGCAGCCAGAAGCATTTGCGAGGTTTATGGAGAAGAAGCGATGACTAAAAGAACTGTACAAAAATGGTTTAAGAAGTTTCCCGGTGGCAACTTCAATCTGGAAGATGCACCTCGTTCAGGAAGACCATCAGCTTTTGATGAAGACACCTAAAATCAACTGATTCGCGAAGATCCTCGTCAATCCACAAGATAGCTCGAGCAAGCAATAGGATTTGATCATGCAACTGTTGCTAGGCATCTATAGAAGATGGGCAAAGTTCAGAAATTTGGTGCATGGGTTCCTCATGCCCTTGAAGACAGCCAAAAAAAATCAGAGAGTATCAGTTTCAGCATAGTTGTTGCCCAGACATCAATGGCAACGGAACAACATCGCTCATTCCTATCCTGTGGAATAACTAGAGACGAAAAATGGTGTCTGTATGTTAACAAAAAGCAGAAAAAGGCCAGGGTCAGTCCCACAAAGCAACCAAAACCTCGTGTCAAAGCTAAAGTTCATCAAACCAAAGTGTTACTTTCAGTTTGGTGGGATCAATCTGGAGTTGTTAATCATGACTTGCTACCAGAAAACGTGACAATTAGTAAAGAGTTGTACTGCCAGCAACTTTAACGTCTCAAGGCAGCAATTGTGGGAAAAAGACCAAGTCTAAATAACCGGGTTTTGTTGCTGCACGACAATGCTCGGCCGCATGTGGCAAAGATGACAAAGTCAGCCATCGAAGAGCTGGGATGGGAAGACTTACCCCATCTGCCCTATTCTCCAGATTTGGCACAAACTGATTTTCATCTTTCTCGTTCATTGTCATATCACATATCGGGTCATATCTTTGAGAATGATGCAGCCATCTCAACTTTCATTTACGAGTTCTTTCCCGAGAAACCAAAACCATGTTACCGAGATGGTATTCGAAAACTGCCGGAACGCTAGAGTAAAGTTATTGAGCAGGGCGGAGACTATATTGGTGATTTTTTTTTCTTTCTTTTTTTTTATGTAATAAACAATAGATACTTTATTTGCCTTTTTCAGTAAATGTCATGTAAATATTGTAGGGAAATGTAATAGAAAATAGAATTAGAAATTGTAGAGGGAAAATATGTAAAACCGAGCGAACTTATGCGACAACCTAATATATATATATATATATATATATATGTGTGTGTGTGTGTGTGTGTGTGTGTGTGTGTATATAAATGTATATATATATGTGTGTGTATATATATGTATGTATATATATATATATATATATATATATATACATACATTTATATATATATGTGTGAAGACAGAAATGAGTAGTAGGGTGGTGAGTTTAAACGTCAAGAATCCGTTGAAGTTTTATTACTGACGTTTCGTCCAACTAGGACTTCTTTAGAGTGTACACAAATAAGACAATGACAACTTATATATTCACACAGCTCACCCCGTTTCTCCCCGGTCAATGTTGTCATCTCGCTAACGTCTGGCCTCGTGGAGAATTAGGCTGCTTGCTACCCTCGCCAACTTGACATAACCGTCCTGATGATTACTACAAGGGAATGAAGTAATGTACGCTGCCTCAATTGTCCTCCTTTCATTTTGGTCAAGACCATCATGGAGCACTTCTGTTTTTTTCCAATCCGGCAGGTGGCCAAAGTTGTCGATATGTACCACTAATGACTTGGAGGTCCGGTGGGCTTTGACGTCATTTTTATGTTCCTCTGCTAGTTTCGCCATAGTAACTAGCAGGGCAGCTTTTACATGGAATTCTGTAAACTAAGCAGTTATCTTCATCTTTGACTTTGTTTCTAACTTTATTTCTCACAATGTCGCCTATTTTCATTCCCGTGCTATATGCCAGTTTTTGGCCTCCTGACTTGGTGAGATTTTGTTCTATGACATTTGAGTACTTGGAGTTGGATACGGACAGATACCCACGGTTCTCATCACTAGCCTCTTTACTGTTGCCACCCCTATTTCTTATTTGTAACGCCTTTTCCTTGTTTCTATATAGCCTCCTGGGTAACATAATTTTTTTGAAAATATCAAAAATGTATTTAATATCTTCCTGGAGAAATTCCTCACTACATATTCTAAATGCTCTCAGGAAGAAACTTAAAACGATTCCATTTTTTATTTTGTTGTGGTGTGCGGAGTAGTAATGCACGATGTCGTTTTTGTTTGTACATTTTCTTTGGATTGAAAATGCTGTCTTGTTACCTCGTCTCCATATTACTGTATCCAGAAGGGTCAGATGGTTACCTTTCTCACATTCCATTGTGAATTGGATGTCACATTCTATCTTATTTAATTCGTGTAACTTACCATCTAAATCAGTATTGTCGGGTGCGACGACGAGTACATCGTCCACATACCACATCCAGGTGGAATCATGGCCCATTATTTCTATGAAATGGTCTCTCTCTAATAGCCTCTCTGTACATGGAAGTATTAGATTTGTTGTGCGTGTAGGTGAAGTGTGATTTAATAGCTCCATTACTAAGATGACATTTCACGCGCCTTGTTAGTTTTGTGATTGTCATACCAATATATGAGTGGGACCCACATTCCTCACTATTGCAATTGTATTGGTAAACAACGTGGTCTTCTTGTAGAGGTGTTTTTGTGGTATTGGGTCTATTGCGTATAATTATCTGGGCGGTTTTCTTTGTAGTATATCATGAGTTGGATGTGCTTTGTTGGGTCAATTGGTTGTACATTTTTTAATGATATCCTTGACAATTCTTTCTTCTGACTTATATTCCGTGGACATGTGTCTCTTGTAATATATCTTGATAGAGTTTTTGTTTGCTGTGTTATCGTTTTCATTGTTATGCCTTTTGTTAAGATATGATTGGATTGTATGAGACACATCTGAGTTGGTGTATTCATTATTGACAAAAACTTGTGTGGCTCTCTCTATTTCTTGATGGGTTTGAGCCCAGGTGGAACAATGGGAAAGGGCCCATCTGACAAACGCTAATGGTGTATCGTACGTAGCGCTTAGGACATTCTCTGTTCCGGTTCAGGCAGAGTATATGGAAGAAATTTGTCAAAAATTAATCTTCAATATCCTTCAACCTCGTCTGCCTACAAAAAGATATTCTACCTGGCTACACTAAGATATATGTATATATATATATATATATATATATACATATACATATATATATACATATATGTATATATATATATATATATATAATATGTGTGTGTGTATGTACATATACATATATATATACATATATATATGTGCATATATATATATATATATATATATATACAAATATATATAATTTTCTTACATCTTACATCCACTTCTAGGCAGTTTTCACTCTGTCAGTGGGTTCAGCCTTTTCCTCCATTCTCTTCTATCTTACAAGACTCCCTGCTCTCTCAGCCCATCCAGTGGCGGACGCAATTGCCTTAATTCTCACTAAATGGTTTCGATGGTTATTCTGTATAGATAGCAACTTCCAGCAGCCCACGTTTATCAAACAGTCAAATATTCTTAGGCAGTGAGTTCTGAGTGGAGAAGAGCGTCACACGTTTAATAGCGTGAATAAAATGCATTATACATGAAGACATTCTCTGGGACGAAGGTAACCCAGCATCTCATCACGTAGACTTAATACGGATTGTAATTAGATCTCATCATGAATGTTTTGCGAGGGTTCACGTGGAATGAAAGTTTCTTTAATTTTTTAACGCAAGGAAGACATGGTATACGTGAGTAAAGATAAACCTAAGAAACAAACATGAACCCGTCATTAACATAACGCCCTTGAATTATGGGGTTCTGGTATCTACCAGACAATTCTAATCAGGTGATGGCAAGATCCTCGCTGATATTGGTGTCGATGGCTTCTTACTCAATACCTTGGCCGGGTGTTTACTAGTTTTATATTGGCTAACGTTTGTTGGCTCAAATGGTCTCTTCGGAGGCGTGGGTTCGATTCCCACTGCTGCCACCATATGTTGAAATCACACATTTAGACTACAACACAATTGTATTCACCCAAGGCCAGGACCTACTGGTACAGGCTTTAAACGACTCTGACGCATTTCACTTTCAATATTACTTTATCAATACATAATGAATATATACGCCAGATACGTCATACTCGTACGAAATACGCACAGCTACGCATATGTATGTACTTAATTCTATTACGCGAGCCCCGTCCCTGCTTCCCCATCGGTCAAACTCGATGGCACTCACGTCCGTAAACCAATCCATATACGCATCTTGAGGGTCTGCGCAGACGTTCCAACACGTGCTGATGTAGGACAGAGTTGAGACATGAACCGAAAGCCGGATATACAGAACACGCAGAACTATACAACGCACATCAAACGATGTAAACATGGCCACATGTGCAGACATCCTCGATCTCAATAACGGCATTTAGGACATAAACAGACTACACGGGGGTGAATGGTGCTTACCTTACCACAGCCCCTATTCCTCTCCCCCCCCACCACGCCTCTCCCTCCCCAGTGCACCGTTTTTGAAAATAACGTGTATTTATTGAGGCGAAGATGATCCTTTTATGCGTGGGCAGAAATATTGATGCGTGCGTATTTGCAAACGCACACATACACACACACACACACACACACACACACACACACACAGAAACACAAACACACACACAAATATATATATATATATATATATATATATATATATATATATATAGATACATTGTATGTATAACACCTATCAAGAGAGACACCACCACCTACCACCACTGGATGGTCTGAGAGAGCTAGGAATCTTACAAGATAGAAGAGAAGGGAGAAAGAGGCTGAACCCACTGACAGAGGGAAAACTACCTGGAAGCGGATGTAAGATGTAAGAGTAAGATAGACATGCATACATATATATATATATATATATATATATATATATATATATATAAATATATATATAAATATATATTATATATATATGTGTGTTGTGTGTGTGTGTGTGCGTGTGTTTGTTTGTATATAATATGTATATATATACATATATATATATATATATATATATATATATGTATATATGTATATGAGTGTGTGTGTATACATACGTACATATATTGATGCGACAAAAAATCGCCTTTAGTCACGCTTTCATCGATATAATCTATGATAACCGTTTTCTTTCACTGCTGCCATACCTCGTTTCTCTCGCCGCTTCTGACGAGCGGAGGCGCCCGGACCAAGACGACGAGACTCGACGCTAAGAAGGAAGGCCTTCAAGACGAACTAAGTACAGCTGGTCCACACAGGTTTCTGGATACACAAGCCGTCCAGGTCGTTTTTCCAGATGGAATTATTGGACTATGAGAGCCAATAGTCTCCCGATTGATTAGAATATATGAACAGATAAATAAATAGAAGAAGAAAAAAAGGAGGGAGGAAAAAAGATCATACCCTCAGTGTGAAGACCTCCTTAGAGAGCCCAGTGCGTATCAAGGAGGTCGGTCGATGATTTTATTCAGCTGAGGAAAGCCATTGTGGGATTTGGGCCACGCTATAGCAGGTGGTCGTGAGTTCGATTCCCGGGACCCGTTGCTTGGTTCTTGAGTTGGTTCCCGAAAACCCTGGACAGACGGAGAGGTGACCCAAGCATCGGCCTAAAACCCAGCGGCATGCCGCAACTGACAGGGCTTGCCATACCAGGGGTTTCTCACTTCCCACTACGTGGCGTATCCGCTCTCCATCTCTGGAAAGATTTTGGCCACGATCATCCTGAACTATTTTGAATAAGTTGCGCAGGAATTCTTATCGAAATCGGAACCTCAAAGTGGGTTCCGGTCGACGTGATTTTGTGTGCCAGCGAGTTCCCAAAAAGAATTCAGAACAGCAAAATCCTCTTTTTCTTATATCCTATGATTTAGAGAAAGCGTATGACTGTGAAAACATCTATGGTAACCGTTTTCTGTCACATCTGTCTGGCATCGTTTATCTCGCCGCTTCCGACGATCGGAGGCGCAAGGACCAAAAGGACGCAACACGACGCCAAGAAGGAGGATCACCAAGAAAGACTCCAGAAGCTGCATACAGGTTCTTGAACGCTGAAGTGGTCCTGGAAGGAAAAGAACTTGCTGGATCTCCTGAGGGAGTAAGAATGGGACAACGGAACACAAAAGATCCTGATTGTTTTGAAAAAGATAGGGAAAAAATAGAAAAAGAAAGAAAAAAAAAGCGAAGAAGAAAGTGAAGAAAAATAACAAGCCCCGCAGTGCGAAGACGTCCTTCTCAGAGAACCCGGTACAGATGGAGTAGGTCTGTCCAGGGTTTTCTTCAGCTGGGGAGCCCTGAAAATGCAATAGAAGAATTGCGCGGAATATCGAGGGTTTCGAGAAATCATGGAAACTAACCACTGCATTCACTGGGGCTCCTCCTCAGAGGAATAGAATCTTTTACCTTCCACAAAAGATAAAGATAGAACGATAGAACGATAGAAAAAATAAGGAATACTCTGGACCTTTCATGGTGCCCAAGATTATTAAAAAGATACGTTCCTTCGTTTCCCAAAAAGAATCCGAACGTGGAATATTATGCTTCAGACTCACTTTTCATTCTTCTGGGCACCAGGGATACGAGTAAGGCTGGCTTCAATCAAACAACTTTTTGTGTTCAGAGGCCGCCACCAGAAAAGTAAAAGAGTCGCCAGCTAAAAGTGGCTCGTAGGAGCACCGTGCACACGAGCCACTCGGTAGAAGCCACAAATAAGGTCAGTGATATTATGGATCTCGTGGAAGCAGCAGCTATAAGAGACCCAATTTTGTTCGGATGCCAAAAGGAGGCCCCACACCCCGGTTCTCATCCACTCAAAAAAGAAAATGATAAAGATAATTGAGTCACACTTGGGTTACGTGCAATATACACACACACACACACACACACACACACACACACACACACACACACACACACACACACACACGGGGCCTCTGAACACAAAAATTTGCTTGATTGAAGCCAGCATTACTCGTATCCCTGATGCCCAGAAGAATGGAAAGCGAGTCTGAAGCATAACATTCCACGTTCGGATTCTTTTTAAGAAACGAAGGAACGTATATATTTTTTTTATTTTGACTACGATGAAAGGTCCAGAATATTATTCATATATATGTTCATTAATTTTTCTATTTGTTTTTGCGAAAAGTAAAAGATTCTATTCCTCTGAAGAGGAGTCTCCAGTGAATTCAGTGGTTAGTTTCCGCCGTATCTCGAAACCTTCGAGATTCCGCGCAAATCTTCTATTGTATTTCCGGGATTTCCCTCGGCTGAATAAATTCCTGGACAGACCCCCTCCATCTGTACCGGGTTCTCTGAGAAGGACGTCTTTGCACTGCGGGGCTGTATATTTTTTCCACTTTCTTATTTGCCTTTTTTTCAATAATCAGGATCTTTTGCGTTTCGTTGTCCAATTCTTACTCCCTCAGGAGATCCCACAAGTTCTTTTCTTTCCAGGACTACTTCAGCGTCCAAGAACCTGTATGAAACTTCTGGAGTCTTTCTTGGTGGTCCTACTTCTTGGCGTCGCGTTGCGTCCTTTTGTGTCCTTGCGCCTCCGATCGTCGGAAGCGGCGAGATAAAAGATGCCAGACAGATGTAACAGAAAACGGTTACCATAGATGTTTTCACTGTCATACGCTTTCTACAAATCGTAGAACACGAGAAATAGAGATTTTGGTCTTCTTGAGCGTTTTTCTGGAGCTGGCTGGCACACGAAATCACGTCGACCAGAACCCACTTTTATGTTTCGATTTCGATAAGATTTCCTGTGCAACTTACTGAAAACCGTTCAGGATGATCGTGGCCAAGATCTTTCCCGAGATGGAGAGAAGATATCCCACGTTTCAGCAAAAAGTCCCACGAAGTGGTAAGTGAGAAACCCCTGGCATGAAACCCCGGTATGGCAAGCCCTGTCAGTTGCGGCATGCCACTGGGTTTTAGGCCGATGCTTGGGTCACCTCCCCACCTGGCCATGGCTGCCATATAAATAATTCTATTTTTTTTTTTTTTTTTTTACAGAGAGCATTTTCAGGGTATTGTTTGCTATCCCGTCGTGGTGAAGGCGATCGCCTGGAATTATCCAACTCCGCACTTGCTTCAAGTAACCCAAATGTGACGTAGATGTTGCACGGAATGTTGCATGATGTTGCATGGGAGTCAAGTGTGACGTCATGGAGAACCTGATGAGAGAGTTTTATTTATTCATTTATTTATTTTATTATATCTTATCTTTTAAACTATGGTTAATCGATCTTTTCCATGTAACCGCCGTCGAAGTACATCCTGCAATCTTGCAGCGGAAACTCCTTAAGAGTGAAAAGAAACGACGGACACGTGCGCCAAGATTGGATCCAACAGGAGGACCACGGAAGCCCTCTTTTTTTTTTCTTATTCTTTTTTTATTTTTTTTTTTTTTTTTTTTTTTTTTTTTTTTTTTTTTTTTTTTTTTTTTTTTTTTTTTTTGCGAAAGATAAAGGATTTTATTCGTCTGATATGAAGGCCCAGTATATTAAGTGGTTAAATTGCACCACATCTCGAAACCTTCGAGATTGCGCACAAATCTTCCATTGCATTTCCGGGGCTTCCCTCAGCTGAATTAAATCGGTGACCGACCATTATCTGTACGGGGTTCTCCAAGAAGGACGTCCTCGCACTGAAGGGAAGATTTTTTTTCCTCCCCCTTTTTTTTTCTTCTTCTATTTATATATCTGATTATATTTCCTAGTCAATCGGGAGACTCTAATGGCTCTCATTTCCAGATGGTGGCGTGGGATTTTGGCGTGCCGTTCTGTAGGTGGAGAGTCATACGTCTACGTCTGCTGAGTTTAGTTGTCGTGTACCCTATGTATGAAGTGGGGAGGGATGTACACTTCCCTATCTTGCTGTGTTTCATTATACTCTTTGGCACAAGAATCTCATTGTTAAATTCTACGCAAAAGTCTGCAATCAGAAAAGTAGAAAACCTTATCAAGAAGATTATTAATGCAAAAACAGCTGTATTCTTCAACCATATATATGTATATATATATATATATATATATATATATATATTTATTATATATATATATACATTATATATATATATGTATTATATATATATATATATACATATATGTATATATATATATATATATATATACATATATGTATATATATACATTATATATATATACATTATATATATATATATATACATCATATATATATATATATATATATATATATATATACATATATATATATATATGTACATATTGATGCGACAAAGGAATCTCCTCTAGTCACGCTTTCATGAATACCATCTATGATAACCGTTTTCATTCACCGCTGTTGTGCCTTTTTTCTCTCTCTGTGATTCTGACGATCGGAGGCGACAGGACCATGACGACGAGACGCGACGCCAAGAAGGAAGGAAGGTCTTCGAGACGAACTAACTACAGATGGTCCATACAGGTTCTTGGGCTGAGAAACTGTGCAGGTCGTGATTCATGATGGAAATGAGAGCCAATAGAGCCTCCCGGTTGATTAGGAAACATAAATAGATTAATAAATAGAGGAGGAAGAAAAGAAAAAAAAAAAGGGAGGAAAAAAAATCATCACCTCAGTGCGAAGATGTCGTTCTTCCAGAACCCCGTACAAACGGAGGAGGTCTTTTGAGGTTTTTTATTCAGCTGAGGGAAACCCCGGAAATGTAATGGAAGATTTGTGCACAATCTCGAAGGTTTCGAGATATGGTGCAATTTAACTACTGCAGGGGTTCTTCCTAAGGCGAATAAAATCGTTTACTTTTGGAAAAAAAAACGAGGGCTTCCATGGTCCTCCTGTTTGATGCAGCTTGGCGCACGTGTCCGTCGTTTCTTTTTTCTCTTAAAGAGTTTCCGCTGGAAAATTCCAGGACGTACTTCGACGGCGGTTCCATGAAAAAAAAAAAAAAAAAATGCAGCATCAGTTTACAAAAAAAAAATCGTTACAACATTTAACAGATTCTCCATGACGTCACACTTGGATCCCATGGAACATGTGTGACATAGAATGTATGACGTCACACTTGGGTCACGTGAAGCATATGCAAGGGCGGATAATTTCAGTCGAGTGCTATGACCAAGACGAAATAGCCATAAAGACCCTGAAGAACTTTCTCATTGTAGAAAAAAATTAAATATATGCGGTAGCCATTGTGGTATACCGTGTTGAACTAATGAGCAGGTGGTCATGAATTCGATTCCCGGGACCCGCTGCATGCTTCTTGAGTTGGCTCCCGACAGCCCTGGCTAGGCGGGGAGGTAACCCAAAACCGACCTAAAAACCCAGCGTCATGCCGCAGTTGACAGGGCTAGTCATACAAGGGGTTTCATATAAGGGGTTTCTCACTTCCCACCTCGTGGGACTTTTTTTCTGAAACGTGGGACATCTGCTCTCCATCTCGGGAAAGATCTTGGCCACGATCATCCTGAACGCTTTTCAATAAGTTCCGCAGAAAAAGGCTCCAGAATAGCACAAACCTCTTTCTCGTTTTATACGATTATGAGAAAGCGTATGACTGTGAAAACATCTATGGTAACCATTTTCTGTCACTCGGTAGAAGCCACAAATGAGATCAGGCCGTTATGGATCTCATGGAAGTAGCAGCTGTAATATATATACATACACACATCTATTGATGCGACAAAAAAAATCGACTTTAGTCACATTGTCATCGGTATCATCTATGTTTTTTTTTTTTGTTTTTTTTTCTTTTTTTTTGCGTTGTCATGCCTCGTTTCTCTCACCGCTTCTGACGATTGCAGGCGGCAAGACCAAGGCGACGAGACGCGACGCCAAGAAGGAAGATCCTCAAGACGAAATCCAGATGGTCCATACAGGTTCCTGGACGCAGAAGCCATCCTGGTCGGGTTTCGTGATGGAAGTGTTGGACTATGAGAGCCAGTAGAGCCCCCCGGTTGTTTAGAAAATATAAATAGATAAAAAAAAAAGAATATAGAGATCAAGAGGTGGATGTCATCCATTGGCTGAGGGTGTCTTAGATTGTCTATGACAGACCTCTTATCCGTGTGGATTGCTATAGGACTAGATATGATCAGGCCATTATCCAAATCCCCACAAGATAGGGATGGAAACATTACTTACTTCCTACAGAA
>NW_027467760.1:485000-487500 GCF_046742065.1 Oratosquilla oratoria | reverse complement strand
CAAGACCCTGAAGCACACTCTCAATGTTAAGGGGAAAAAATCGACATATATATTATATGGCAGCCATCGTGGGATATGGGCCGCACTGTAGCCCAGTGGATACCATGTTGAACTCATGAGCATGTGGTCATGAGTTCGATTCCCGGGACCCGCTGCGTGCTTCTTGCGTTGGTTCCCGACAGTCCTGGTCAGGCGGGGAGGTGACCCAAACACCGGCCTAAAAATTCAGTGGCATGCCGCAACTGAGAGGGCATGCCACTACCAGGGATTTCTCACTTCCCTCTTCGTGGGAGTTTTTTTTTTTTTCTTCTGAAACGTGGAATATCTGCTCTCCATCTCGTTAAAGATCTTAGCCACGATCATCCTGAACGAATTTGAATAAGTTGCACAAGAAATCTGATCAAAATCGGAATCTCAAAGTGGGTTCCGGTCGACGTTATTTTGTATGCCAACCACCTCCAGAAAAAGGCTCCAGAACAGCAAAAACCTCTCGTGTTATACGATTTGGAGAAAGCGTATGACAGTGAAAATCTATGGTAAAAATTTTCTGTCCGTCGGTAGAGGCCACAAAAAATCGACTTTAGTCACACTCTCATCGAAATCATCAATGATAACCGTTTTCTTTCACCGCTGTCATATCTCGTTTCTCTCGGCGCTTCTGACGATCGGAGGCGCTAGACCAAGACGACGAGACGCTACTCCAAGAAGGAAGATCCTCAAAACAAATTCCAGATGGTCCATACAGGTTCCTGGACGCAGAAGCCGTCCTGGTCGGGTTTTCTTATGGAAGTTTTGGACTATGCCATGAGAGCAAGAAGAGTCTCACGATTGTTTAAAAGAATATATATACATACATATATATATATATACAGTATATATATATATATATATATATACATACATATATATATATATACAGTATATATATATATATATATATATATATATATGAATTATAGAAATTATGAGGCTGATGTTATCCATAGGCTGAGAGTGTCTTACACTGTCTAGACAGACCTTGTACCCGTGTGGATCACGAAAGGACCAGATATGATGAGGTCATTATACAAAGCCCCCTAGATAGCAATGGCTTTGCCTTGGAGCGTGGAGGAGTCACTGACTCCCTTGCTGAAAGCTAGACCATAGTTCAAGAAGACGGATCCCGGAGTATGCAGTCTGATGGAATCTACGTAGATCATCTTTGAATAAACAGCGCACTCTGGCCGTGTCACATTTTGGATCTGGGCTTCGGCCTGTAGGCGGACACGTGTCGGGTCTCGGGAATTATTCCTTGCCGGAATGTCTATAAGAAAGAATTCTTTCGGTGATGACACGGTTATTCTAGATACGGCAGGCCCATACCCTTCTCAAGAAGAACAGACTGCATAAGAACATAAGAATGAAGGAGACTGCAAGAGCCCATCAAGCTTATACAGTAGTAGGCAGTTACATTTGCAGTACCACCTATTATGCCCATCCATAAAATTGTAGTTGTCCTCCTTGTAGTTGTCTTAGGTACACCAGAGGACTCCCTTCTGGGATACCGAGTCCACTCACTAAACCATCTCTGTTCCGACGTCACTACTTATTCCATCCAATAATCTTGACCGATACAAATAAGTGTCTTGAAATAGCTGCATGGCTGTCATTTAAGAAAGTTTGCGAATATTTTTTGGGGTGAAATACAAAGCAAAAAAATATTCCGAAATCGTAAAAGAGCCACTAACATCGTACAAGGCCTTGGGATACTATATGAGCCTAAAAATCCACTTCCTAGACTCTCACTTGGACTTTTTCCCTGCAAATCTTGGCGCCGTCGGTTACGAGTACGGTGAAAGATTTCACCAGGACATTCATAACATGAAAACCCGATATTAAGGGAAGTGGAGTCCTTGAATGTTGGATCATTACTGTTGGACACTAAAAAGGGATCTCCCAGAAGCAAAATACATTCGAAAATCATACATTTCTACATTTTAAAGGTAAGTTTCATTAAAATATCAGCCTCAGGTATCAGTTATAATTGTTTGAATTTTGATATGCTATCACAGAAAAACAATGCCTGATAGAAAAATTCTGAAAACATATTTGGAATCAGCAGATTTTTTCTTTAATCAAGTTGACCTCCTTTTGCTTGTGGGACCGATATTTTAATGAATTTTATTGACCAGTGTAATTTTTCATTCAGGTGAAAATCAAAATTTGTGTCTTTTCCGTATATTAAAGTGTTCAGTGGACCCACGCCAAGAACAACCGGTCTATCCCTGTATAGGTGTTGGACTTTTTGTGAGGAGGGTTGATGGGGCTCAGAAATTTACCTTACGAAGACATTCTTAGTCACCTAAATTTACACTATCTGGAGAGACGTTGAGTGTGTGGTGATCTAATAGAGGTATGCAAATGGATCAAGGGCTTAAACGAGTGATGCAGAGAGGGTCATCGCATTAAGACAACAGGGCAGGACTTGCAGTAATGGATTTAAATTGGATTTTTTTTTACT